>NC_092863.1:56007669-56050360 GCF_032062135.1 Pyxicephalus adspersus | reverse complement strand
GGAATCCCCCTCCTCCGCAGTGTCTTGGGAGGAAGGGGATCCCCCATCAGAGATCTCCCCGCGGCAGCCGAAGGGAGCCACAACAAGGAGGCTGAAGAGCCGCATGCGGCTCCGGAGCCGCAGGTTGCAGACCCCTGCACTAGGGGCATTTTCCTTCATCAAGGGGAAAGAGACACTGATCTCACATATGTTCTCTTTTTTTTCCTTTTTACAACAGGCTACGTCACCGTGCACAATCGGGTGACATAGCCGGAAGAAGATAGAAAATGGCGGAGCCCGGCACATCCTCAGTGCCAAGGTGAAGAAGAATTCCAGGACGTCGTGGTACTTGATGGAGAAATAGCTCCAGCGTGATCCAGGGATCTGCAGGAATAAAGGTAAGTGTGATTTTTTTTATTTTTCGCTTTAGTTCCGCTCACTGAGTGTATGCTCCATCCGTGCACTGATTCCACTAGCTAAACCTCCAGGTCATATTCATTCATGCAAGGCAGTATGACGAACCAGTGAAAGCTGTGGAGTACTGCGGACATTAAACTCAGCACCAGAGGTTGTTACAGGGATGTCAGATGCCAATGGCAGAAAATGACATGGAGGTATGGAGACATGGAGGATAAAGAGACCAGGTAGTGGGAGATTTCAGAAGATTGAGGGACATTGCTGCATGACATGATAGGTGTAAATGTTGGTAATAAAATATATATGTAAAAGCAAAAATAAATAAATAAAAGGCACCAGGAAGTAGAGTTTTTTGCAGAGGAAACTCCCAAAGTCTCTTCTGCCAAACCCCTGATGGCTTTTGCCAAGAAGTAGTGTAGAACCCAGCTCTTTTCCTAGAAGCCGAAGACAATGTTATCCCTGCACAGGTAAGAGTTACATCATCAGTGTACATCCAGTAGCTGAAGAGGATCACTGTGGACCCGAAAGAGATGGCCATGAATCGCAGTTGCAGCAGTGACATGATCCTGGACCTATAATTGTTGCAGGTTACTTACAAAAAATAGGTGTTTGCCATAATCAGCAAGTATGCTGTGCATACTTGTTGAATATGACAAAAGCTCACCCACACCAATGACAATTTATTTCCATTTTAACGCCTTTTTAACATTTTTCTATGTGTAAATTCATGTGTATAGGCTGCAAATGCACCAGAACAGACAGAAAAGACAACACAATGTACAGTACCGGTAGTATGTTACCATGCATTGTGTTCGGTAACATAGACATTACTGTGTGTGTTCCCACAGCACACAGGTGCAAAGGAAATTTACTTTTACCCACTGCTCACCCACATCTACATGGTACATTACTGTGCATCAATGTCCCTTTTCTTTTTGAAGCCCATTTAATATGAATGAGCCAAAACAGACACATTGAACTTGCAGGAGTGCATTCTAATGCATCGAAATACAATGTAGGTGGAGTTGTTGAGGAGGGTTGCAGTAAGGTATAGGTGTACCTAGGCACTTTGGTGCACTTACACTTTTATGGTAGGCCCCATAGGCCCAGCCATTATTCACAGTTCTAAATTGACCTACCCACAATCCAGAAAGATATTGTCATCAAATTACAGATTGTCAAACTGTGCGCTCTGTACATCTATTTATTTCCCATGGATTTCTGAGGATGAGCCAGGGTTGTTCACAGCAAATGTTGTCAGCATTCCTAAAAAAGTGACTTAAAAATGACGACCCTATTCTGCATTGTGTTCCCGTCTCTGTTTCAAGTAAACCATCAGAAAAGCTGCTTATCTGGCCTTTGACTTCACTGACTTTAGGATAAAAGCTGTCCATCTTCCATCTGCCACCCCCATCTTGAATGAGAGCTTCTAAATTGCAAATGAGATTACTGCCATTGAAAAGGGGTATGGGGGTGGAGTGGGTTTGATCTTACCTACAATCTACACCCCCCCACACACACACACACACACATAAATAAACACACTCACTCATACAGTTTTGGTTACCTGCATGTTGCTGTACTTTAATATACCCAGCAAAAATAGGGACATTTATCTACTTTTTACTTTCTGAGCACAGGGAAATCACGTTTGCAAAAACAAGTCTTAGGCTATCACAGGTTAGATTTTTGTTATTTGAAACAATCTTTCATGATAGTTTCCAATGACAAAATATCTAAAGATGAATGAAAGAGCACTGTACAGCGGTGTTCTGTGGGGAGGGGGGAGAAAAAAAGCGAGCGACACCTCACTGCACTCTCCTCTCTTTACTTTTATTGTGGTCGTTCGTGGATCTACCAGAACGGATCCACGAACGACGTTGAATGGCTACTGCATACATGTCAGATTCTCACCAGAGATGAGCCCTGAAGTGAGAATTAGACGGGAATCATCTGATGTGTGTTTGTAGCCTTACACCTCAGATTTCTGTCTCTGCAGCCTAGGAGCTTCAACCTGCCAGGCGTCATACTGATTTGTGATACTGTTTTTTTCCCCCCTCTCCACACTTATTATACTGTGTGTTTGCAACATCTCACTCTACTGGTTTATCCAGCTTCAGGGATGGAACTGTAGAAGGTGATTCAATTAGTGGTTGGGTAGGTCTAGTAGGCATCTAGCTGCATTTCTCCTTAGTGGTATTAGCTGTATTACCTGCAGCCTCCTTCTCTTTCCGGGTCCTGGTAGTCTGGTCTGTGCTGAGTAGCCTGGTTCTTTCTCAGTCAGTTCCTGGTTCTGATCATAGAACATGGTCATCCCAGCCTTTTCCTCAGGTTGGACAGTCAGGTATTGTGTGGCAAGAAGAACGTACAAAACTACAGTGCTGACTACCTCATTCATGGTACTGTGTGTTCAGCATGGAGAGAAAAAGCAGAGCAGCACTTTGGAAAATAAGGCTTATAATAAGGATTGAAAAGACAGTAAGCCCCACTTTTACCTTAGGCTTGGTACACACGTGCAATAATTGTCGTTAGAAAACTTCCCTAATTCAGCCTATAATGCAAAAAAGCTTCACACACACATAAGGATCCTTCTGGCATATATATGGTATTCCTCCACCCAGTATGTATGTGTCATGCTTTTTCACCAGAAAATAAACATTACACAAGGCAAGTATACAATTTTCCTGTTTATTTTCAACCATATGACTGTAATTTTCAAATACCATCGGACATTAATGGTTACTTTTTAATAGAATCCCTGTCCTGGTGTTTTAGGTTTGTGAATAGAGCTGAATGCTTTCATCTGTTATTACAATGCCATCTTTGTTAAGGCATTGACACAATCACATAGCTCCCAAGTATGCCTCATTTGAAGGAAGGTCTTTCTTTTGTTCCTCCTCAATTGTCCTTCTTTTTTGGTCTGATGTATAACCCCCAAAAATGTATGCACCTATTAAAGTGTCATACTACATTCATCCATCCTCTTTATTATTTGATTAGGCACAAATGTTCTGGGTTTAACCAATTATTTTTAAATATTAATTCCTAAAGTCCATGTAAATGGCGGTGTGACCATTGTCTACACTCTTTGTAATAAATGTACTCCCAACTCAGAAGCTTCCTAAATATTCATGTGCCTGTGTCGTTATTTACAATTGTATCCATTTTCTTTGTTTCGTGGCCTCCACATTTTCACCCCTCAACTTTCAAGTTTGCAGTTCACCCAACAGTCCTATATTATTCAATCATTGATTATCGTCCTTCTCCTATCCAAGTCTAGGAAGATTTTTTCTTTTTGACAGATGGCCACATTGCAGTTTGATTGTACAATCTTCTTGTTACATGCTATACAAGCTCTAAATAATCTTTTTAAAAATAGTCATTTGCAATAGCTCAATACAATTGGCTACACAATGCTTATATTGCCAAGAATGTAGTATTAGATATATGCTCAATCTGAAAAAAAATATTTCCTTGATCAAAAATCAATCTGGCAATATGGATCATTTTTCCTAAGACTATAACGACCTTCAATATTCATTTCTAGGTTCACTAACCTTCAGATTTGAAAAGAAGTACAGGTATACTCAACAGAAGGTACAGTGAAGTTGCAACATGTATGGCAAGTATTGTGAGCCTAACCACAATTGCCAAAAGTTAAAAATCCAGGGAAACCTAATGTTGAAATTCTGAAATACCCAGGCTGAACAGGCATATGTGTATTAGTCATTGTTTGTAGCACATCAACATCATTGAGCAAAGTTTTCCTAAAGATTAGACATGTTGACGGTGTACTAATTAGATGTTCCATGACCTGTCAACATTGTAGGACCACACTCACGGAAATCTAACTGCAATCTGTCCTTGCACCAACGTCACTGAGGTTCTCATTCCAGCCTAAGTAGATGAGCTGTGTGAGTGATACAAATTTTTTTAAAAAGTTCATAGAAATGATTTCTACAAATCACTGGCTTCAGTTCTGATCTTGGGCAATGCTATGGGGTAACTTACTCATTCTCAAGACTTACTCATTATTTTTGGCAGGAACTATGCATACATGAAATTAAGCATAATTCTCCATAAGTGTAAATGACAGTTTTTCAAATGTAGATGTTACCTCTCAAAGTTGCAGGGATTTTTATTACTTACCTACTTTTATTAAAATATTATTAGAGGACTGTGTCGATAGGAAGCATTATTTTAATTTTAATGTAGGACACTTCCAAGATAATTCAACATTCATTGTAGACATGGTTGTCCTACTTTAGCAACTTTTGCATTCCCACAGACTTTTATGTGGGGAGAAGCAGTCCTGAAGTGAACAAAAGCCTGTCAACAATGGCCCTTAAAAAGAACAAAGGACTGGACTGGTCACCATTGTCTCCTGTAGGCCCCCTGCAGTTGAATTCTCCTTGCAGCTATGCCACCCATGGAAGCAGCAGTAGATTAAGGCGAGGTACACAAATGTGCAATAATTGTTGTTAGAAAAAGAATGAGTAACGACAGATCAACAATTACTCACGATTATTTTGTATTTCAAAGATTGTATTGAAAATTTTCAGAAGAAAATTACAGCAGTTGTGTTGTAAACCAAAATACACATATAAAAATATACCAAAACAAATATTCTGCACTTTTACAAACTCTTTTACAAACACTTTTACAAACACTTTTACACTCTTACCTCAGCCGAACATAAATTAAAATTACAAAGCCTCAAAAAAAAACTGGAATGACATTTATAGTTATATATGAGGGCTGAAGAGTTCAGCAAAAATCCACAATACCAAATTTGGCATCACAATGAACATAACATTAAGAGAATAGCGTGACAACTATTTAAGCAAAAAAGAGGCATTATTACAGCATTGTCAAGTGTGCAGAAAATTTCTTCAATAAAAAGTCAAAATATATTCAAACTAAGAGTAGGATGTAAAAATGCAGGATAATTTTGAAAGATCATATAGTGCACGATTCTGTACATACGGTAACGATACGGTTGTTCAAATATAATCCACCAATAATGTATACACACTAGATACGATCGTTTGAACGATGCAGGAAATGATGTGTACCGGAGAAAGTGTACCACAGTACCATCCATGATCCCTGAACGACCGTACACACAATAGATACTGAACGATCATCACCCAAACAGGTCCGCCAGGATGGTCATTCGTTTCCTGCAACATTCCTCGTTCGTCATCGTCGTTGGCCTGTCCTTGTGCACCTTTTTTGTTAATAATCGAACGATTGGTCGTTAATTGTTTGTTTCCAATGACAAACATTGCACGTGTGTACGTAGCCTAAGGCTAGGTTCACAAATGCAATGGTTCTCGTCCGATTATTGGTTTAGGGCTGATGTTGGACGAGAATCTTGCGTGTGTACAGTGCCTGTCATCCATCGTCCAAACGACCGTCCTGGCAGATCCATGGACGACAAACGATCATAATGGAAGTGAAGGGGGAGAGAGCGCAGCAGGGTGCCGCTCTGTTGTTCTCCCCCTCCCTTCTACATAAAGTAGAATGGTGCTGTATGTACAGCACTCATTCATTCATCATGCAGTTGTTTCCCGTTGGAAATGATTGTGAAAGATCCTTTCCAACGACATCTATTGCACGTGTGTACATAGCCTAACACCAATAAGGTGACAAAGAGTGACAAATAAGGTGACACTTTTTCAGAAAGTAGCAGCCAGCACTAAGCATTGTTAGGACCCACTGGCAGAACATGCTCCTGATGGTCAATGAATATGTCAGCTCCATGAAGACATAATCAGCTACTAGGTGTTCAAGGTGGACATGTGGCCAGAACTTATGGAAAATGTGTTAGAGGTGCTCATCTGTTGTGCTACAAGTGTCTTATCAGAAACAGTGTTCAGTGCAGCTTGGGGGATGGTGAAAGACAGGCACATAGCCAATGTTACTCCAAGCATTGTTTTTTATCAAAATGAACAAGGCCTAGATTTCTAAGATTTCCACACATCTCTGGTGGGTTCCACCAGCCTTTGTATATGGTGGTGCATATGTTTAGTGATACTTCTTATGAATATCACTACAACCAATCTGCCTTTAGCAAGAACATCAAAAATGTATGCTAATGCTTTAATTTTTTTCTTTTTAGAAGGCCCTCTCCAAAGCTTTCTGTCTTTGCTATGAGACCTTACTAATGTTTAAGAAGATCCTTCTTAAGCTTATTTATTGAAAATGTGTTCCTATAAATCACTGTTTCCCAAGTTTACCTGATACCAGTGATCTTGTTGGCTCCCTGTAAGGATGACATTCTTCTCATTGACCACCAATGTGTGCTGTGGATATAGCAATTTTAGTAGGGATTGAAGACCTGAACAATATTTCAAAGGTTTCCTTGATTGAGATTTCTCACTCTGTCAAAGTATGAAGTCCTTAGAAGTCATGGTGTGCTTGTCTGGGGGAAGGCAGACCCAACATACACATATATACCTATATATATATATATATATATATATATATATATATATAAAAACGCCTGAGTGGTGTTGGAGAGAACTCACATAGGTTTTTCTGGGGCAAAGCAGCCCAATCAGTGTAACTGCACTGATAATACAGAATGAATAAAAGTTAAAGATTAAGGGATCCCAGGAGAGCCTAAACTGTGTTAAGGTAGCTTTGGGTTGCCAAGCCTGTTATATTTAAGAATATAGAAAAAGGAGAGAGAGAGAGCACCTGCTTTTTGAAGGCAAGGTACAATAATGTAGTTTTAATGTTTTGTGTTCAGCTTCTAACAGAGTCCAACTGAACCCCTTATACATAACAAAACTAATTAGGTTTAGTGATATTTTGAGATTATAAGTGGTTACATAAAATATATATAGTACAGTCAAATCTCAAATTCCCAGTGCGTTTCGCCATTAGGCTTCCTCAGGGGATTTGCTTGAGATACCATCTGGTAGAATCAAATGAATTTGTTGGAAGTAAATAAAACATGAGGAAATATATACATAGTGTTATAGTTCAATATTCGGTTATCAGGCAAAACAAAATGAATAAAAGATATATCCATAGCTAGAGGTTCATTCATCAATATCTAAATTTAAAATGGAACTATAATTAAAACTGCAAGCAAGCAGAATTAGTTATTGCAGAAGGGGCAGGAGATGTCTTTTTGCAATAAAACATACCTGCCTGATCGCTTCTTTTATTTAAGGTACACTGAGCTGCACATGTGCATCCTTCTATGTTTTATCCCAAGTAAATTCAGAAAACCATATCTTCCATTTCACACTCTTAAGGGTGGGGGTACAATTGTCTCAATAGCCTGCAAGTTACCAAAGGTTTTGGACAGTAGACTGGTGGGAATGACTCTATGGTAGGTGGAAAGAAGTTAGGAATATTGAATGAGGGGGTAAGAGAGGACAAGGAGACTCCTACATAAATTATTCAGGTTGGTGATGTAAAAAATATTATTAAGCCACTAATTTAGTTTAGGAGTCAGGTTTATCCCCATTGGAAGGGAAGAGTTTTGCTCTACCTGGAGTCAGGTAAAAATATTTATTTTCACCACCCAAGAACAGCAGCATGCTGTAGCGCCATCTAGTGTCACACTTAGGAAAAAATGTAGGAGACCAGATCGTCATTCTAAATCAGCTTTAATAGCACGCAGAGGATACCAAAGAGAATCATTTTATCATCGATGTGTTGCCAGTCTGCCAGAGTAAACTCAAAATGTAGAAAAGTTGTGGGAAAGGCAGGAGTGCAGCTGCCATTCGGGTGTGACTGACTTCCGGCCTAGCTGACTCTCGGCATGGCGTCCCGTTGCTATGGTTACCAGGGAGCGTTGTAGCTCCAAACACATTGATGTTCCTGCATGCAGAGGAATCTCTGTAAAGCCGAGAAGGTAAAATGTTGTCTGTGTGATATTCTCCTCAGGCTGACTGTGTTGTATGATAGTGGTATTCTGTTCATACTGATTGTTTATACATGCTGAGAGGTGCTAATTTTGGCTGCTTTTTGTCATCTGTTCAGATTGAGGATTGGGGTGTAAGGAAATCAGTAATAACAGAGTTGGCAGGTTGTGTGATAGCAGTCGTCTGATTGTGAAGTGATAAGAAATGATTGTATAGCAATATCGCATATATTCATACAACACAGTCACACCTAACACTCATATGCAGATCCGCTGCTCATTTTTCAATCTACCGACTGGTCCCATTGGTTTTCCGAATAATAATTGCTCGGTTGGTGATCCCAATACATGGCACACAGCTTAGATTCGCAGGATTGGATAACGTGTACATCTGAATAACAATTACCAAAACGTCTTCCCGCAGCCAACTGTGTACCCAAAAATCATTTACCTTGAAGCACAGTAGACCTCAGTGAGGCTGTGTTCAGACGAGGGCTTAAAAACCACGCCATTTACACTCCTGGGCATTAACAGTAGCACCTGGGATGGGTAACAGGTGATATCCTTTTTCAGGAGATTGCTTGTGCAGGCATTTACTTGGAAGCTCTGCATTTTATTTAACTTCTATATGGAATTTTATATTTCTAAACTGAGCCCTATGGTAAGTTCAGATCGGCTTCAGGATGGAGCAGTCCCTTGCGGCTCCCAGATGGCACCTTGTCAGCCACTCACAGCACAGCGCCGGGTTAATAAAGAACCAGCATCTGATCATATGCCAGCTGGTGGCAGTAATACTGCCACTCCAATTCATTCTAGCTTGTAGGGTCTCCCCAAAGGCAGCGCTTCACTGGGATGAGGAATTGATAAACACACCACAACCTCATGGCCAGTGTGAACATAGCTTTGGGCAGCTAAATCTGGAGGCGGCATGAGACTGGATGCCATGCTGCTTCCCACAGCCATTAGAATGGATATTTTCTGTTTTCTTTTGATAAGACCAGTGCCAAGAACCATTAGACTACAGCAAGATCCTGTAGCTAATTGGTAAAACTTACCAAAAACTTACTGTTTACTGGGTATCGTCAGAGTGTGCAATGCTAGAAAAGGGTGTGATGTTCAGCACAGCCAGGGTAGAATGGTAAAACTATACATTATCATACATCTCCTATAGTTGTGTAAAGTGCACAAAATAATACTGCTTCAGTGTTCTCCCCAGGCCCTTTTAGCTGGGTGCACCACCCGGCTGTTTTTGGGTGGTTACTGATGAGTTGGGTCACAATTAAGGGGCATCTGTCCACCTAAAATTTCTTCCCACCCTGCTTAAAAATATTTCTGGGTTGCTTGTATACCTGGATTAAAGTTAAAGAAAAAAACCCTATCTATAAATACCACACTTTACATAAATCCGTTGGAGATAAATCAGTATTAGGGATGAGCAAAATTGACAAGTTAAGCAAAATAATTTCAAATTTATCAGATTCCCTTGAATCAATCAAAGTTGCATTCAAACTCCTGGGAAGTAAGGAGCACCTGTGGGAACATGTCCCACGTAAAACAATTAGAAAAATGTGATTATTCTACAAAAGTTATGTGAGATTTAAACATTGTCACATTGTAGTAATTCGCTGAAATGGCTGGTTCGTTGGAATATAAGATTAAAAGAGCTCTTTTGTGTCTTGCATGGCTCTCTAAAATAATCCCTAGTTATTTAAGCGGTTATTTGTGAATTTGGGAGTTGGAAGCTTTTCAGAACAAGCAGATAATAATTTGACATTTCATGTAATTCAGAATTAGTTCCACTAGGTGGTGCTAAAGTGTATATACATTTACAAGGGGCCAGCTTGTTGTGGCATTTTATTCATGCATTGATATTGTTAGTATTGTACTAATATTATTAATATGATTATTATTATTATCAATAACAATTAGTTTTATTATATACAATGATTATTTATAATAATATAACTTCCCAGAATCCAGTAATAATAAGCTGTTTCTTTTTAGAGAATAGGGGCAGAAATGTACAATATCACATATCAGACATATTTAGGTCTAAATGAATTAAATATATATATTGTTGGGAAACACATACAATTAACAATTCATTAAAATGAAATATTGTATTTG
This sequence comes from Pyxicephalus adspersus, assembly GCF_032062135.1. NCBI lineage: Eukaryota > Metazoa > Chordata > Amphibia > Anura > Pyxicephalidae > Pyxicephalus > Pyxicephalus adspersus. The sequence continues at coordinate 56,039,952 of NC_092863.1, read as the reverse complement.
CTTTCATCCTTCACTCTATCTCGGGGCTGCTGACCTCATGCAATCTTTTTTACAGCTACTGTCTACAAACTGTCCATATTCTCCAGTGATGGCTACATGACATTTGCCATTGTGGAATTTGTGTTGGTGAAAACACTGCACCATGTCTGTTTAATGCCCATTTGCAAATGAAATAATGAATAATGAATTGACAATTAAAAAACGGGGCCTTTATGGCAGGATCACCAGATGTAATTTTAATGAAAGCTGCAGATTAAAAGACTGAAAGCAATTTTTTAAAAGTTTTCTATATAATGCATATATGTATTACAGGTGCCAGTGCCAATGCTATGCCCCTTACAAAACACCCCAGAGACACAGAACCTCCATGGAGAGAATGGGACAGAAAAGCACAGAAATCTGGCCTGAGACACACTGTGTACTGTGTAAATGGTGATCAGTACACTGGAGAATGGCTGGACAACTTGAAACATGGTAAGACATTTCAAAATACAAGCAATGATTTACTTAGAGCTTTCAAATTAAAAAAAAAAATACAGTGGTTTTGTTACACATTGGTTTTTCTTTACAATAACTGTTGCAAGGAGACACCTTAAAAACATTGCACTCCATGTGTGCCTCATATTTTATTTTAACGTGTTAAAGCTAAAATCTATCCATATATAAAATACAAAATTAGATGCAGCTCTAATAAATAGATCACATTTCAGTGCACTTTTTTAAATGCAAGCTGTGTAAGTGCCAGAATTTGAACTTGTATCAACTTCATTTTTTTTGTACAGCAAGGGTGAAGTGTGAGGAGAAGTATAAAGATTTAATAAAGGTCTATGATGACAGGAAGTATGCTGATAGCAAAAGAGAACAAAGTGACAGAGTGGGGTGGGTGGGTCCAGGTCAACTTGGGCTCAGAGAAAGCAGGATAAATGGTTTTCGCCTCTTGAGGCAGAAAAAAGGAACGGAGAAGAGATCCCACTCATAGTATCCCCAAGAGATAAAAGTACTATCAGGTGGTTTAACATGCCAGCATCTACCAGACACTGACATACATTGGTACTTTGGTAGAATGACCCTGAAAGTATAACAACATCAAAAACCTGAAAATCATTTTTTATAAAAATCAGTTTTAAACCTAACTTCATAATTTCATAGAATGAATTCTCAAGGCTTTATTTATAAATCTAACATTCCCTCCAACGTTCCCTTGAGGAAATCAATACTGCCACAGAAACACATGGACCTGTCAGATTCCGGTGATGGAATGTCTGATCCCTTATAAATAGAGTCCTTTGTGATCGCCCCAGTCTAAGAGTCGTCTTTGTGCAGGGTTATAACCCTTAAGTGCCAGCTGTGCATTCAGTGCTGTGTGGCCATCCTGAGCAGATGCTTTAAGTGTTTTGACTAAAGGGCCACATTGCTACGTATGCTGATGAGGGGTGCTATCAGCACTGATTGACATCAATTTACTACCAATCATTGCAGGACAGATTGTATTAAGTATAAGTGACACAAGCTCTCTTTGATTTGGTACTTGAAGACTTTAAGCTCTTGTGATTAGATCCCAGGATCAAATTTTATATTCATATTTTTGTATTTATACCTATAAATACAAAGAGAAAGGAGACTTGCTAATGATCGTTTGGGTGGAGGGCCATTTTAAATAAACATATGAGAGAGCAAGCACAAATGTGAAAATCAATTCAAACCTAAACACTCTAATGCTAACTCAAAATTGGCACTCTTATTCAATGTATTGTACATTTCTTGTAAATGCTATGAACAGCTATTTCATTTAGGACAACTTTCATCTAATATAACCTAATTGTGTGTCTGAAATGACATTTAGTACAATGACATTTTCTTCTATTTCAGGAAACGGTACTTACGTGTATAAAAATACAAAATCCATTTATGAAGGTGACTGGAAATGTGGGAAGAGAAGTGGTTTTGGAACATATAGTGTTCAAGACCCAATCACTGGTGAATACGTGAAGGTTTATTCAGGATGTTGGGAGAACAACAAGGAACATGTAAGTTGTAGGTTTATAAGAACACATGGCTGAAATGATAAATTGTAGATCATGATCTAAGCATATGTAAACCCTTACAGTAAACTTCTTGTTGGCTTCATTTTAATCTGCTGACCATGAAAAGCGTTTTGTTATACCTGTAGTAATACCTGTTGCTTTCACCAGTTCTTTGTAATGCACCACCAAGCAGGGACAACAACACTTCTATACTTAGAAATTCAAAGCCAAAAATCTACTTTGATGTCATGTCAGAGAGAAAGTTAGACGTATGCATTGTATGCATCACATCAAGTTATACTTGCACCATGTATTTTTTTTAATTAAAAATGGAAAATGTAGTAATATGATTGTTTTTCATTGCAATACAAAGTGTTTCATCATCAAAGCTATTTATTGCATATGGGATCTTTGGTTGGTTTTGCACCAAGCACCTCAATTAGGTGTTTATGTGATTGGAAAAATATTCACCATATACATGTGTGTGTGTGTGTGTGTGTCCATAAACAAGAAGGAACAAGTGAGAAATGGGAAATTGATTACATCATACAAATGAAACCGAACCGCCCAAAGATGTATTAATCACTGCTAATGAGTCAACCAATTGTGTTTTTAAACTGTAGTTTGATCCATGAAGTCTTAAAACCAAAAAAAAACAAATATTTTCAAAAGGCTGTAATTAAGGAGTGATACAGATTTGAAAAGGATCCTAAAGTTCCCTCTGGCTGGATACAATATTTCATTTTTCTCCTGTGGTTTATGTCTGGTTCTGCTTGATCATGAATTGATTAGCTTTATTGGGTTTGTCCACCTGATCACAGTTTGTTGTGCTATTTCTCTCAGCTCCATTGGTACAAGCGTGTTAGTCTTTTATAAACAAAATTTACATGTTCATACAACCATCACCAATCGTAACTGTCTGTCTTCTGGACCATGTACTGTATGTACAGCCACATGCTGCCTAATGTATGGAAAGAAAGGTTCAGTTCACCAAAAGTGGCTGCTGCCATATAAATGGAAATAAAGTAATCTAAAGGCATTAATGAACAGTCAGATGGGCATGAACAACCCACCATTGCAATTATTTTGTACAAAATACATAGAGTGCCATGAAATATGTCATTTTTACAATTTTATTAGCATGTTACCAAGTTTACTAAATATTGGAAATAAAAAGAAAAAACATAACGATGTTGCTTTAGGAATATTAGGGTTAAAAACATTAAGGCTGAATTCACACATTGAGGTTGTGGTGCACTCACGCCAGTAACCGCTGCCTCTCAGGCCATGTAGTGTCTCCCCGTAGCAGCCCCATAAAGAATAAATGTGGGTGGCAGTGACCGGTACAAGTACTGCTCACTGCCGCCGGAAGTCATGTCACAACCAGCGCTGCTGTGTGAGTGTACAGATTGAATAGCTCAATCCAATTTTTTCTATAGCTCCATCTGAGGTTTGAGTGAGACCAAGCAAGCTATAGCTGTTTTGCCCATATTGCTCTGGGAATCATTTGTCATGTATTATAATGTACCCGTAGATAAAACTATAGTGCAGAGAAGAGTTAGAACCTTAGTTAGATTTTTATGATAGAAAATTGATTGTCACTTTCATTTTTCTTTTTGTTCTTCATTTGTAAATCAAAGATTATATACTGTATATATTATGTGCTGTAGTTTTAGCTTCTAAGACATCATTTTTTAAAATGCACCATGCACAGAGACATTAAACCTGCCCAAGGTGTAGCACAGGAAGTCTGGTTCTATAAGTAATGCATTTAGCATACATACCACCAATATTATCCCCCCTTCTAATGTGTGTTACTTCCCCTACCTCCTAGATTGTAAGCTGTTTGGGGCAGGGTCTTCTCCTCCTCCTCTGTCACTGTCTTTATCTGTCTGTCATTTACAACCCCTAAATAATGTACAGTGCTGCATAAAATATTATATAAATCCTGTTTAATAATAATAAATTACACTGTGATTGCTTTTTAGGGCTATGGAACATATTTTTATACAGGCAGAGAGTATTACGAAGGAGACTGGAAGAATGGACAAAGAAGTGGATGGGGTAGAATGTACTTTGCCAACGGAGATATGTATGAAGGGGAATGGCTTGAAGATAAACACTGCGGACAAGGAATGCTAAAATTAGGTCCGTACTTTATGTATAATTGCAATACTTGTGTAGTGAAATATGTTCCCTTTACCCATAACACTACAAACAACTTTAAAGATTAAGGCTACATCAAAATCAATGGTCTTTTTTCCCTTCCATAGATGGAAATGAATGAAGAAAATCACCTGTTTAACAATCACTTATTTTATGAGATTATTTTCCCATTTTTAGCATTGCCATGGAAAATTCATTTCATCAGACTAATCTCGGCAATAAACCAGAAATCTTCTGTAGTAGCATTACACAGGCATAATATGTCTAGGAATTATTTCAGTCTCTGATAAAAATCATATATCTCTGTATCTGGCCTAAGGCCTTGTCCTGTATTATTGGTAATCTGGTTCATTTGGTACAAGTTGTACTTTAGGACATGGCCCCCACCCCAGTGCAGCCCACCTGGACATATACTTACATTTATCCTCATTGCAGCAGTCTACACTTTTCTGAAGCTGCACTCTGATTCTTTCCTATGGGGAGCTGTATTTATGGAATGCAATTGCTGGATGAAAGCAGGTCAGTGACCTAACTTTATTCTGCTGTAGTTAGGGCATATTCAGATTAGTGGTATTTTACCACAGTGTTCATCACTCAAACATAACGTGCCCCAGAGTGGTAACAGGAATCATCACGTAGGCTTTTTCAGGCAGAAGGTTGCAGAAGGCTAGCAGAGTGGGGTAGTCTTTTTTTTTGTTTTTGCAATTGCCTGAAAAAAGCACTTTAAAATGCTTAAAAAGACTTGCAAAATTTGTGACAATCAGTTCTTATTCAACTTTATGGATGTACTGAGCAACCCCTGAACGCTGCATGTAGCCTCTAAAAATCTAAGCAGCAACACTGCTGTCCCATACCAGCCTGTTACAAAAGGTTAAAAAAAGTTAGACCCATTCAAATGTTAATCTTTTATAAGTGTAGTTTCAAATGGCAAAACTGCCTACAAATACCACTACTTTGTTCACTAGTATGTCCTAATGCTGCATTTCTTCACTGCCAGCTGATGCTACTAGTCTTTTGGGTTGAATGATTGCCAGAATTATGTAACAATCAGCCAAAACTTTAAAACCATTGACATGTGAAGCGAGTAGTATGGATTATCTTGTCACAGTGACACCTGTCATGGGATGGAATATGTTTGGCAGCAAGTACAGAATCAGTTATTGAAAGTGATGTGTTAGAAGCAGGAACAATGAATGACTGTGACATGGGCTAAACTGTGATCGGTAGACACACTCCAAAACTGTTTTTGGGCTGTTCCTAGCACTTTGGAAAGTATCCCATAGAAGGAAAACTGGTAAACTAGTAACAGGGTCATGGGAACCCAAAGCACATTGATGTGTGTGAGGGTAATACTAGCTTGTCTGGACCATTACCATAGAGGAGTTAATATATGGAAAAATATTAAAAAGCCAAACCAAAAACAAGCAGACCATAAGAAAGATGAAGTAGATCAAACCTTACTGCATATGTGGCACCTAAGTGTCAGAACTGCACTACAGATCAATGAAGAAATGGGAATGGCCAGATGTATGTGTGCCTTTTTCTTGGGGAAGAGATGGCATCAGTTAGGAGTATGGGAAGAAGTGTAGAGTCTGGGCTTCGATGGGTTAAGTCTATTTTGTAATTTTTATATATATATATATATATATATATATATACATACACACACACACACACACACATGTTAAGTTCTTTCAAGACAGTGATTATAAATAGAACTGGTGATGTGCTGCTTTGTCCTAGTAAGAAGTTTCCGTTTTGGTCTCTGTGGGTTAAATTACAATGTCTCTGCAGCAGAGAACTCAGTAGTATACAGTCTGTGTAGATTCTCTGCAGAAAGTTTATCAGAAACTCTGGGGACCCATTTATAATTCTTGTATAAATATTCTCTGATGTTTTAAACATTTAGATGGAGCACATAATATACTGCCATTTATAAAACTGAAGAAAATTAGAAGTGAGAAGGGAGAGACTTGATCACACACAGGCAGTGTGCTCTTATCTAAATACTCCAAGGTGACCTTTAACAGCCTTTTTTTGTATTGTGATCATTCCTATTTCATTATAGTATAAACAATTATGTTAAACTAGAGTGTCTTTTCAGAAGCTATTCTGTTAATAATATTCGGGTTAGTAGTGTAAGTAGCTATTAATATTTCTGGTGATAAGCAGTGGAGGGAGGTTACATTTGGCTGCCATTAGGCATCTATACAGAACAGCGTACTAAATATGGAGGCTGCACGGGTTCACAATTTTTATTTAGTCCTATGGGAAAGTAATGTGGAAGACGCTTTGTTGGAGCAGCTTTGGGAAAAACAATAGCAAATGGACAAAATTTGAAAACCTGTCAAATCACTCTACAGAACAACATACAGACGGCAGTGGTCCAAAAATGCTCTCTGCCCCCTCCCCTGGGCCCTGTGTCTTCAGTTTACCTTGTTTTTTACCAAGCTACTTGTCATTCCTCTCCACCAGACACATTGTACGATCAATGCAAAAACTCATTTATACTGTATTAGAAAAGTGACAGCAATAGATTGTCACCAGCCACTCGTGTGTAGCCTTGTCATTGTTTGTATCTTTCTGTCAATTGCAACCCCTATTTAATGTACAGCGCTGCGTAATATGTTGGAGCTATATAAATACTGTATAGGGATAATATTAGGCTGAACGTGGGTGTTTTTCTAATATGTTGTGTCCATTAACAGCAAATGAAAACCGGTATGAGGGTTCATGGAAAAATGGGAAAAAGCATGGCCCTGGACGATTTTATTACCTAGATAAGGGGCAGATGTATGAAGGAACATGGGTGGAAGATATCCCAAAGTGTGGAACTGTGGTGGACTTTAGACGTGAAGAAGCATCTATGCCAACAAAGTATCCTATCCCAGGGGTAAATGGTTTATATTCTGCATGTTTGCCGATTTTCATCTGAATCAGAATTTGGTTCACAAAAGGCAATAATGATCTATAACTGTTTATATTAATCAAATTCAAGTTTTTGCTCAAGGGAAAGTCCCCATAAAGCAGGGGTACCCAACATGCGAGTACTATAGCGTGGCGAGGCCTTGCCCTTTATCTACCAAATTCTGCCAATTTTCTTAGGATGGCCCAACAATTATCCAAAACCCGTGGGTACCTTAACAATACAATAACTTTTATTAACAAAGCCTTACTTCATTACTTAATGTGCTTTTGTAGACTTTACAGGGTGTGTCTATGTGAACAAAATATGTATTCTTTCCAGACACATATCATGAGCAAAGTGAATGTGCTATTAATATGAATGGTGGAATAATCTCACTGGTCTAAAGGCCTTTGGTAGATACCATCTGCTTCCTTTGGTTCATTGCCTGTATCCTGTTTCCGCCACTCACATACAGTGTTTAGTTTGAAATCTTAATGTAGAAATGGCTTAGTTCTAGAGCAATTGCACAGGAAATAAATTCTTTAGATTAGCTTCTGTGAATGGTGATATTTACTGAAAAAAACAATATATGTCAAGTTGTATATCAGAGTGCCAATAATCAGTTAAAAATGTTGGGACATGCACAAGTTTTAGTCTAAGTGCAATAAGGAATTTAATGTTTTAATATAGAATCAGTGTCAGGCTTATTGTCCTCTTTTGAGACATTGTATTTTACTTTGTCCTGGTGACATTCATGACATTGTTATGAACTTAAAGGGGAACTAGACCGTCCTATTCTATCTGCTGAGGCACCATTTTAAGGACTTGTACAGGCGTCCAGTGGGCATCAGATGATTGTAAATGAACAAGCGCTGTACACACAGCACAATTATGTGCTATGGAGAGTGGAGGGGAGGATAAGTAAGCAGCCTGTTGATGTGGCTCCTTTCATAGGAGTGAACAGCAGTAACTTATCAATCCACCATGGCAGATAGATGAACAATGTCGAGGGACCACTATACACATCAGGTTTTCACCCAAGATGAATGGTCATGCTCATCTTGATGGTTATGTGTGTACATAGCTTTAGCTTCTATTTAGAGACGCAGTTGCCATGATACTGCACTATAACACCAACAGATTGGGCTTAAAAGTGCAATGAGCACTACAATTGCCACCTGAATGCCTTTCATGTAGCATACAGTTCACATGAACTAGCTGACAGAATGCAAACACTGAAGAAAATATCAAACCACTGCCTGCTCAGCATGGTTAAAATGTACACTGTATAGGGAAGGTGCAGCAAAACATATAGATATTCATGCTTGGATGTCTATATTACAGAGCAGTGTGTTAATATTTTTGTCTAGTTTATCAGCATAAACAATGCTCAGACAATCACTTAGTGTGACTACCCGCTGCTCCATGTATATGGTACTAGATAGGGCTGGGTAATGTTTTTTGGATCTGGTGTCTATGCAAAGAACCCCAGATAAGTCACCTGAACAGGTGACACTTTATGCAGACAAACAAAAGGCATCCAATGTAATATTTCTGTGGGGTAACCTTGGACCACATTGCATGGTGTTACATAATTCAGCTGATATGGCCTCTTTCCATCTGTACTCTCCATGCATTTACTTCACAACATAGTTTCTTCCTTGTGCCAAAAAATTGTTTTCTGTAAAGAATTGAATGGACATCTGAAGTTCTGCTGCAGCAGTGCCATTATAAATGTGTTCTTTTATGTTTTGTATGAACAGTTGTGCTTGTCCACGCTCATTAAGCAAGCAGGATATACAGAGCATTCTCTTACCTAATAAAGTCATTTAGCTGAATGTTGTGATTTGGAGGGCTAGTCATGCCAATGTACTTAGCACGCAAGATGAGATTAATTCTTAGATAGTGCCTTGGCAACAGTTTAAACAACAAAATAAAATATGACCAAATGCCACTGAAGTACTTCCTGTGTACCCCACCTAAGGTACAAATCAGAAATAAAAGTGTTTTAAATAGGCAGCTTCCATATTTTATTTAGAATCACCTAGGATTCAGTATTAAGTTATATTAAACATTTCCCATTGACAAATAGGTTTTAGCAATATGCTTTATATACAGATCAAATATTTTCCTGGCAATTGTCTTAAAATAAATCTCTTGAAACATCTGACATATTGGAAATGCACAGCTTGAAGAAGTAGTACAATGTTATGCTTTGTTTTCTAGGTGACAGTAGCAGATCCTGAAGGAGTTCTACAAATTGCCAGAACATTGCTTGAGAAACAAGAGTAAACACAAAGTTTCTGTAACGTCATCCTCTGTTGGTGCATAAAGCACAAGCCATATTGTAAATACCCAATTTTAGTATCACACTCCACAATCAGTTATGGTATTATGGGTTCCCTAGATGAGGGACTCTTCCCACTCATGGAAGTGTTTGTTATACAACTCAGATTAAAATGTTTTGTGAAATGTTGCAAGCTGGTATCGGTCGGTGCCTCTTCTAAGTGGCTTCTGGAAAGTTGGGGAGAACCCTGGAGGCAAGCAGTTAACCTAAAAAACAAAAGCGCACACATACCTACCCTCAGTATTGTTCCTAAAGATAAAACTGCTGGGCAATGCACATCACAGGTGCACTAAGTGCTTTGCTTTATGTACAGACAACATTACGTTCTGTGGACCTACAGCATTTATATATAGACTCTGCATTATAGCGATTAGTGAAAGCAAGAGCCACATCCTGTAACACTGTGTAGCCTAAGATTTGGGTTTTGGGCAGAGTTGTTTTTTTATTTAGGTTTAGGATTGGTAGACATTTTATCTCCTGGCATTTACATTATGGTGTGGTCTTGACCCACACAAAATAATTGTCATTACATCTTTAAGGAACAGGTTTAGTAACAAAGCTGTAATAGTGAAGTCCCACTTTTATGCAATGCACAACACACTAAGTTAATGAATGGAAGCTGCAACCTATTTGTAGCTTTTCATTATACATAAGCTGCTGTCAGCTACTGATATACAGAGGCGCTCCATGTGTAAGTGCAACACTCCTGTTAAAATCTACAAAGCTCCACTGTTTCTTTGATATCTGATTCCATTAGGAGTGCTGACAGTAGCTCTTAACATATAAAGAAGAGCATTTGGCTGACAGACAGTAGCTCTCCCAGTAATCTGTGGCCCTGGCTTGTGATGTTGACAGCCTTGTTCTATGCAGAACTGAAAGCAGGAGTCCCTTGCCCCAGCTGTGCCAACCCTCTCCAGCTATCACAGAATCCAAGATAGTCAGCTGGCTCCGGCCAAAAACAAAAAGGAGCTGCAGTAGCCTTGCTACTAAAAAGCTCCAGGCATGAATGACAACTGTTTTTTGTCATAGGATGTAAAATGTTCTAGGTTGACATGCAAGTCATCAGTGAGCCTCTTGTATACCCTGGAAAGAATATCCAAAGAATAAACATACAAACTGCAAGAAGCACAAGTGTCTGATAAGTAGAAAGAATCTAGCTAATCCATCATTCCATGTATGGAAAAATAAAATAAAAAAATAAAATAAAAAAATAAACCAGGGTTTCATCCACAGCTCATAGCACTGTTAGTTCTACATATAGAGATGAAAAGTAGGGAATATTTACTTCCAATTACAACACACTAAAATGACATATTAGCTGTATTGTTAGGCATGTTTTTTTTAAATGCTGTCCATCATTACTTTTTCCTCTAGTGTGCTAGTCATAGCAATAAATAAACACACAAAATAGACAGACATACCGTTTCCATACTTTTCAGCTAACCTCTCTTTATTTTATGACCCTTAAACTCAAGAATTACATTCTGCCAAAAGTTTTTTCTTACAGTGCTTTGAACTCAAGTTTACAGGAAGCAACCTTTGCATCATTATGTGCTCTTTGTAAATACTGTATCCTGTTCAATGTTAAAAAAAGAAAAAAAAATATCTGTGCAATACAACATAATAAACTTCTGTGCAGAGGGTACAAAAATGTGTATTTCTGTTCTCTTTCTTAATATCTTCCAAGCATTTGCCTTATAAATATAGAAGGAAACATTGCAGGGTTCTCCCCAGGCCCTTTTAGCTGGGCGCACCTCCCGGCACTTTTCAGCACCCACCCGGCTGTTTTTGGGTGGTTACTAAAGAGTTTGGTCACAATACAGGGGCTGCCACCCGCCTACAATTTCTTCCCACCCGGCATAAAAAAAATTCTGGGTTGAGCACTGCATTGCAAAATCCTTAATATAGCTTGTATGAAACTAGCATATTATTGCTGGTAGTCTCGCAGTATTCAGTACACATCACAGCTCACACCTTAAGATTTATTTCTACAAACTTTAACAACCATAAATAAAAAAAAAAAATTATATCTTGACCTTTTTATTATTTAACAATACCTATATACACAATATGGTATAGGAAACCTGTAAAGCAAAACACCTCTTAAGGTGAAGAAGCATTTTCCCAGGCTTGCTTAAAAAGGATTCCGCTCAAATCTGATGTTTGGATATGAAGTGCATGCTGAATCAACAACTGGCTTGTGACAAAGGATCTAATTCTAACTGTCCCTTGCAATGTCATCTCAATACTACTGCTACAATCTGTGTAACAAATAAAATGAATAGGGTGAGCACAAAACAAACAAAACAAAAAAACATTGTGATGGCAAGTGGGCATACTTGGGTGTAGAGATACTACTAGATAAGGTCCACTTTTAAAATGTTCTTTATCTCCCCTTCCTGAAAGCCAGGATAATTATATTGGAGGGGGAAAAAAAAGAAAAGAAAAGGGTAATATGCTTGTCATTGTTTTGCTGGAGGTGAAGTCTTCCTCTTAGTTACAATATCTTGGGGAATAGCAAACACTTCACATCTCATGAGAAAACCCTTCTGCACAATGCTTTTCTCAGCAATATTTGTAAAGGCCTACATTACTTATATCACACTGGAAGGAGTGTAACCTTACCTCCCCCCAAGTAATACAGGTATAAACTCCTCTTTTAACATGGTTATTCAGCATTTCAGAGTAACTAAAGTGCCACAATGTCCAATCAGGCAAGTAATTATTGCAGAAGGGTTCAGGCAATTTACCTTCTGCAAAAATCCTTCTTACCTTACTAATCCCAGCTTCCCTAGAGCTTGCCAGGACTGAATGACTGCAAGCCCACATGCCTGAAAGAAAGTTACATTATTCAGGCCAATCAAGATAGCCTAAAATGACAAGGAGGGAAGTGAAATGGGAAGAATATGGCGGTGCCCTGCAAGGCAATAAAGACAGGTGAATATTAGGGGTTTAGTTTAGATTCAAGAAACAGCAGACCAATATGTACTCAAAACCAAATTTTTTTTTGCTGGACTAACACACACACACACACAGCAAACCCTTAACTCTGCCCCTCTCTTGTATCAGCAGCACGATTCACAGTTTAAATTTTTGAGTATGGCATTCAACGTTCAAGTACAAAGTTGAATACAGAATGACTTGGTGGGGTATTCTGAAAGCCAAGGTCCCAACAACTAGCTAAACGTATTACCGGAAAACATTGCCGTAATTAACCATGTTTATGCTCATAATTAAAGCACATAGTACGAGGTCCATAATGTATCTAAAAATCTATAATGAGAGACTTGCAGTATCTTTTTTCAGGTTTTATTGCATTCCTATACATTTCTTTTTGCTTTTTATCATACTGATCTTTACTGGAGGTCACCAGGGAAAAAAGTGTTTTTCTAGAAAATATTATTTCTGTCATATAAGCTAGTTGGTTTATATGAAATTCTGATGTAAACTGTACAAAAACTACAAGGACTATAGGGTTTATTTCAAAAGAGTAAAAATAAATATCTGCATGCCATAGATCAGTTGTAGCTCTTAGTAGTTTTATTACACCAAGTGTCCTCCGTGCTTCAGGTTATAAAACATGGCCTTAGTTTAAAAACACGACTTAATTTCGGATACAAAAAAAGAATTACAAAAAAAGTTTTGGCTTCACAGAATATTTTGAAAGTTCATCAAAAGCACAGGCACAAAGGACAGGATACCAACACTCAGGTCTGCATTTGTGCTATAGTTTCCCTTCGTGTGTCAAAGCTAACACAACTGGTAGCAATAAACATTTTCATGATTTAAAAAAAAAAACAAAAAAAAAAAACACACAAATATGACTAAAGTCCCAGGTGTAATATGAAGGGTTTCCTTCGCAACACAACTGAGCTTTACTCACAGACCGATTACACAGACCGTTTTCCAGCATTAAACATAGCACTTGGAGTAAATGTTTTAAATTTCCATTCATTCCAATATGCCAACTCTTTTGGACTGTAAAGAGAAAGCAGCCCTGCAACGTTTGGACAACGTTACAATGCTTACAATTAACATTGTAAAACGTTTACTATTAACATTTGTAAAACAAGTGTTCAAAAAACCATCAAACTCTTAAATCCCATACAAAACCTGCTTCTGAAAAGAAGTTGTCACAAGAACCCTGTCAAATTTACAGAATAAATATGTAGACCAGGAGTGAAACACAACCAGATTTTTTCAGAAGCCCCTGAACTCCTCAACATCTCCTCAAGTACTTTTTTCTTTTTTGGAAACCTCCTTGAAAAATTAAAACTCCATAGAGATTGCTTTAACAATTTAAGGGATTGAAGGGATATATATATCATACAAAACTTATCAGGTTAGATATACTTACAATGTATCCATGAAGATACATTGAAGGCACTTTAAGCGATGTTGTAAACTTACTAATAATAAAATACTACGTTTGAAATGTGTGATTTGCAAATGTAAAAAATGTTGATCAAGGTCAATTATAAAGAGTCTTTGCATATTCTCTGTTAAGCATTCAAAGCATTCCAGTGGCTCACACATAGGTAACTGTGGCATGCATTACAATACATTCTTATTAGCTCTCTACATGCAACGTTTCTGATTTACATTGGCAAGCAAAGCAATCCAACACCCACCTTCTACCCTGGTAAGGCTGCAGTGTTCTTTGTGACAATCAAAGACAGCAGAGGACAAGCATGCTGCAGGATTAACAGTGACAAAGTGCACCCAATCAACCGCTGAAAAGATCCAACCTGGGATTGGTCCACAATCCATTTCACCCAAAGTAAAACATTTATAAACATTAAATTTAAGGTGGGTAACATTTTTCCAGCAGCCTGTGTGTAGACAGAATCCTTTCACATGCACATATTTCTTACACAGATCTACATTCTGCTCTGACAGAGACATATCTATGCAAACTGATAGACTTGCTTATCTATCTTAAAATAGAGGAAGATATTGGTAGGCCCTCATTTATTTCACCCCTTGCCTGACTAAAGTGAAAGTGCATTCTTAATACAAAGGAACTGCCCCTTCCAAAATAACTTTTCGCTTATGTATCCAAAATATTGTAAGACAGGAGAATATAGCCCTTTACACAAGAAACAAAATTTATGCATAATGACCAGGGGATTGGACCAATTCCCCTCTGTGGTCCAACTGGTCCTGAAGATGAGCTAGCTCAGCAAGTTCATTTAGCTCCTGGAATTGTCTATCTGTTTTGTGACTGACCAGTGACCTGTAGAAATGAACAGCAAATACTATGAAGATTAATCCAAATGGAACCATGATAGAGGTGGAGGCTATAGCTGCTGCCTCGCCAGGGCTTATAGTGTTGTTGGCTGCCGTCTTTGGACTTTTCACTGGAAGAAACTTCACCCAACAAAGCAAGACAACTTCAGCCAGAAACAGCAGCGTCCCAATGACTGTGGAAAAAGCCCATGCTAATTCAATGTGACGGTGCATCTTTTCATGAGGTGACTCTTTCACGGAGTTCAGATTATGGACATTGCTCACTGCTTCGATGTTGGGAAGAATGCAAGTGCTGATCATCAGTGCAAATAAATGTACAGCAACCAGAACAGTAGTACAAGCACTAAAAGCAATCAGGAGGCCAGTGGGGTATTCATGATCTGATTCCAGTTGGACTTCAACCATTGCAACCTAAAAAAAAAAAAAAAAAAACACACAAAAACTTACACAGCAGTAAAAAGGAAGACTGACTTATGGCACAATCACAGGCAGAATTATTAAAAATCTGTCAAAATGTTGATTAAAATCTGTCAGAAGAGGCAGTATGGCCCTTGTGTAGTGTTGTACAACATAATTGTAATTATCTAGTGTAATGAAGATCTTCTAGTGTTCTTCGTGGTTTCTGCCATCATGAGTTATAATGGTCCTAAAGGGTAAATAAGCTTAAAAGTACAAGGACTTATTTTGAAACACATACAAGCAGAACTATACTTACCTTTGTGGTCATAAACAGTTTTCATGGGTCCCTTTAAATGTCATATTGTCTATTAAAACAAATGATTTGCCATTGCACAGTACACACATTGTTTTCAGTAGAAGGAAGCAGGTCTTTACTCTGTCTTTTTTTTTTTTTTATTACCGTTGGCTTAAAAATGCCAAAAGTTTTGAATACTAGGAAGAGAAGGGTAAAATGACAAAGACAATGATGCACTGACCAGACATGTGAAGAAAATACTAAATCCATTAGATGGGGTAATGGCTGTGGCAAAGAAAAATACATGGAACTGGCCACCAGCTTTAAAACAAGCCATCACTGGAACAGGAATGGGACAATAAGAAAGTGACAGTAAAAAGACAGTTTTTAGAACACCTTACAATGTGCTTTACCATATGATATGATTATGTATATTATTAAACATGCAAAAATTTACTCGATTAAAAATGTAATCCACATATACCACATTACCACAATGATCTGGGAATGTTATCTATTGCACTTAGCCAGAAACGCCTTTTGGTGAAAGCACCAGAACACAATCAAGTATGCTACATACACATATCTGCTGTTCAGATTTAGGCTGTTTTGCCCAAGTTCCTTTTTAACAAACAGGTTAAACACTATAATACTATAATAAAGCTAGGCAGACTGTAATTAATTGCTTTTAGACCATATGAATGAGTAAAGCATGCTAAATGTGGTTCATAAAAGAATTCATAAGTACTTAGCACAGGACAAATAGTTTAGGGATTTTCTTTTTTTATTAAGAAATTCCACACTGCTACAGGGGATGTATTAGTTGAACATTTGTTACCAGCTCAGTGTTTGAAGCCAAGTAACGCCCCTGCTAGAACAACAATTGTCCATTTATTACATACCTCATAGAAGCCTGCACAAACAAAATGTGACCGGGTGTAGTCCTGTTCTAGACCAGCACAAGATTAAAGAAAGGCACTGTAAAGATTAAGATCCAACAATCGCCAGCATTTTGCATAAACAATAGTTTTACAAAGCAAAGAGAAGCAAAAGTTTCTTAGTTAAGTCCATAACTTGTTCGGACTGTACACATTATGTTGTGTAAGTTCAAAAACTTTGACACTAGGCCATTCATCAGCTTGAAAATTTTCAAGCAAAAGGTGAAGCTAAAATATAAGGAACATCTGCTACTTGGCTGGGATTTGTCCAGTTGTGCAGCATAGAAAATGTGCATGTATAGTAGTTAATTTTCAGTTTTACCCTTAAAATACAAAAATGTAGGCCAGTGTTCTCCCCAGCCCCTTTCAGCCGGGCGCACTACCCAGCACATTTCAGTAACCACCCGGCAGTTTTTGGGTGGTTACTGAACAGTTGGGTCACAATAGAGAGTATGCCAACCGCCTAAATTTTCTTCCCACCCAGCTTAAAAAGATTTCTGGGTTAAGCACTGTAGGTGCACAGGCAAAATACCTTTTGTCACTCTAAGTTTAACCCTGCAGAAAAGTGCATGTGTGTGTTCCTTGTCCTCAGACCCACACCCCCAAATTAGTCTGCAGTCATTGTGTAGTATTTGATCCATGCTGGTGCTCCTGACTTAAGAATACAGAGATCAGTCTAATGTCAAGTGCAATGTATAGGAGTTACACCATCCTGGGGACATCCAGAGGATGAAGAGAATGGTAGATGCCATAAAGTATAGGTATGCTGTAGATATTAGAAAATCATATTGAGATCTCACCTCATTCCTCTTTAAATTATAATTAGTTGAAATATTGTGTTTCTAATTTGCATGTAAGTTGTGCAAGAAACTAAATAAGTACTATGGTTATGTTAATTTAAGAAAAAACCTTAACATTTATATGAAAGTCAAACATAGGCAATAATGAATACAAGGGAGGGTAAGGCTTTTATGTAATCAAAAATAAAATAGGCAGACATTTGTTCTATTGCAGCTACTAAAACACTCTGTTCTCTAAGCACACTCATGTAGGTGGTTTTGCCTTTCAAAGCCTGGCTTGAAACACGTCTGTGGATTTCCATTTCTTTATTGTGCAGTTTGGTTTCTTTGTGCTTTCTGAGTCTTGCTTTCTTTGAATGCTGACATTTTTAAAGGGACCCATCTGCACTTTAGGCAAAGCAGCCCCGGCACTAATATACAATTAGGCATCACTGCATTTAAAGCACCATGCAAGATTCAGAAGCTAAACTCATCCACATGAACCTTTAAAGTTCATTCACGCCACAACATATGTTCACTACCAAACCTGTGTTGTGCATTGTTGCAGCAAAGCAAATGAAATTAAGGCAGGCCAAAATAATTGCTGTGCATTATTTTAAAGGTGCTTGAGGTGCCACAGATTGTGAATGGCACTGCAACATACCAATGTATGCAACAAGGAATACTTTTAACCAACTCCTCATTTGTTTTTTCTTACTTTAAGCTTCAATACTTACCCCTGGACATAGCTGGAAACAATCTTTCATGATCATCTCCAGCGACGAAAGAGTGACAGATGAATGAATGAGTGATGTGATGTACAAACAGCACTGTTCTGTTCTATGGAGAGGGAAGGGAGAGGGAAGATGCTCTTCTTATGACATGTACAATGTATAACTGACCATATTCCAGGTGCAGTGAGAGAACTGGAATTCATACACACTGTAAATAGTTTTATTGTATGGAAATGTGATCTTGCTAGAATCCTTCAGCACTATTCTGGAGAATTTATTCCCTTTACTAATTTTACCAGCCCTTAATTCTGAGAGGCTGCAAGGCTGGGTTTATTCACAAGGTATTTCCAAGGAAATGAAGCTCTTTATTTCGGCTGCACTTCTCATGAGACAATGTCAGGTTTCTTCCTTCTCTTGAGATCTGAGTCTTGCAATGAAATCCACATCCCAAGCAGCATTGCAGAAATGTCCTAATCTATTAATACTTGCGTTTCATAATCCTAAACTATGCACGGGCTTAGCAGCTAAACCTAGGCTAGGACACTCACCAGAGGAGAAAGGCACCAAGTACATTTTCCACAACTCTTGTACATTGTGGTATGCAGACTCTCGGGCGCAGCTATTATAAATAAGCTTAAGGCTTCCAAAGTAAAATTATCAGCAGTGCAATGCACATAATACTATATTGTTGCAGTAACATTTTGCACTGGTGCTTTTGTTTTCATTGTGTTGTCTTTTAGATGTGATATATATATATGTAAAGAAATTGTTCCTTAAAGAATAATAGCATTCCAAGTACAAAAACCATGCACCAAGTCATGCTAAAGCTGTGTACGGACGAACGTTCATGATCATCCTCGGACATCAATAGAGGTCCCCAACATCACTCAAGAATCTGTCCTACAAGATCATTGAAAAACTGAGACTTACTGACTGCCACTGTGTCTGCTATGGAAGTGTCTCCTGCTTGTCCACTCCTTTCTATGGACGGAACCTTGCAGTCTGTACAGCAGCGACAGTTGCAGGAAACAATCAAACGATAGTTTCCAGCAACAACAATCTAGCACCTATATCTTTCATATGACATGAAATATATAGGTGTTTTTTTTTTTTTTTAGTTAGTTTTGTTTGCTTTTGTGGAACATGTAATTTCCAATCATATGAGATGGCGAGGGGAGGTTTCTGAGGTTGATTTATGCTAACCTCCAACAAAGACATTTCACATGAAGGGCAACATTGGGATCTGCACTTCTTGCCAACACTACAGACATCTGATCGAATACAAATGCTCTTTAATGCTCATATTGTGCCCCTACAATGACTGAAAACGATAAGAAGTCCTTGAACTGGTGGCTAGAAAAACTAAAAAGCAAAGCTGTGTAATATTCAGACATAATAGACGAGCATGGAAAATGAGTAGGATCAGACAAAACATAATTCTTCTGAGATATGACATGATAGGAAAACATATGACTATGTTAAATGTCAGCAGTAAATGGAAAATGTAGGCAACAGGGTTTATGGAACACAACCGATTTGCATGTGGGATGGGGGTGGTGTGGAAAGTTGTGGAACCTAATAGCACACTTGTTACGCGACTTCCCATTAACAGTGTATCAGCCTGTTCTGTGTGACATGATGACCTGTACAACTGTCACAATAAAAAACAAATGAGGGCAACAGAAAAAATAAAGTTAAAAGGGGAGCAGATACCATTAGCAATGACCTTCAATACAAAAAAAAAAATGTATCATTTATTGGTAAAGAGGCTGGGCATAAAGAAACACAATCAAAAACAAAATAGAAACATGTTGTGGGTTTCTTTTGTATTATTTTTTTGTCTCAAAGTTAACAGTTGCTTCCATTACAAAGGATAGATTTAGTATAGAAATATTTGTCCAACCAGCAGATACCACAAGAAGTCAGTGACTAAACCTTGACACCTATGAGAAACAAAACTCTACGCTAAATATTCGGACAATAGACCGATTTTATCCTATTCAGGAAGCCCATCTAATGCCTATGGCTGTGGTGTAGTCACTAAGACCAGTTTTAGGACCCTGTGTTCAGGTACTGGACAAGTAAAGACTTCATTGGATATCTATTGAGCATTTTAGAAGATTGAGTCCATCTCTTAGATTGTAAGCTCTTCGGGGCAGGGTCCTCTCCTCACCCTGTGTCATTGTTTGTATCAGTCTGTCATTTACAACCCCTATTTATTGTACAGCGCTGCTTAAAATGTTGGCCATATAAAATACAGTTTTATATTAATCTGGTGTCAAAGTGACCCCAAATCACAGAAGGCCATCTTTAGTCTGATGGTCAAAAGCAAAATATTTACTGGAAAGCGATCACACAAAGCCTCTTGTTCTATATTGGTAATACAGGTAGTCCCCGGGATGGGCTTCCCTGCTTGTTGGTGTGCAGGAGGCTTGGGGGGGAAGGGGCGGTTTGCATGACTTGTAGAAGAAATCATTTGCTAAACAAGGCTGACGTTGTGGGTGATCTTAGGGGGGTGAGCTCTTCTGCAAGCTATTCTTAAGCCAAGTACACAGTGTAATATTTGTTGTTAGAAAACGAACGACTAAGGACAGATCAACGATTACGCACAATTATTTTAAATGATCGTATTCTGCACAATTCTGTGCATGCTTTAATGATACGATCGTTCAAATATAATCCAATAATAATGTACACACGCTAGATACAATTGTTTGAATGATGCAGGAAGTGACATGTAAAGGAGAAAGTGTATCGTAGAACAATCCACGATCACTGAACAACCGTACACACAATAGATTGCTAACAATCCTCGCCCAATCAGATCCGCTGGGAAGTTCGTTCGTTTCCAGCGACAATCCTCGTTCTTCGGCGTCGTTGTGCACTTTTTTTGTTAACGATTATCAAACCAACGGTCATTAGTCGTTCGTTTCCAAAGATAATTATTGCACGCGTGTATGCAGCTTAACTCTTTAATGAACAAGACAAGCTCTGCAGTTTCTTTCTGTATATCAAAGCACAGCTTGCTCCAGAAGTTAATGAATGTCTAGGCTCCAAGTTTTGTTTGTGATTAGCTCACACTGAGGATTTTACACAGTAACTGAGAGCATGCTGCCTAATAATATATTGAGACAACGTTATCTGTCCTAATTGCATCTATTAAAATAATGTTCCTGTTCCGACTTGCATACAAATTCAACTTAAGAACAAACCTACAGTCCCTGTGTAACCCAAAGCAGATGTATACTTCCCCATCACCTAACTAAAAACCTCATACTGATGGCTTACTTTATTGGTTGGCCATGACGATCACCTTGGTGAAATCTTTAGTGAATACCTATCCCCAGCATAGCAGTCCAGTGAAGTCATTTGGTGACAGATCGTTCAATGAGTAAAATCCGGGATGGACACTGCAGGCTGCTTGTCATTCCCCTCACAGATCTGCCAGCATTGAGCATTGCTATCCCTGCCTGGGGTCAGCTCCATGCTATTGGGTGAATGGTGTGTGTATTGCATGGGGAAGTTGTTGCAGCCTTCCCTCCATGTGGTCCGGCGACCTCCCACACACCCGTGACAGCGGTAACCTTGTGGCACCGTGCGAATCTTACCATGGCGAATCCGGAGAGCAGAGCCGATGTGCGGCTGGAGGCTTTGAGCTTGGCCCGGCTCAGGTAGAGCTTCCTCCAGGACAGCGCCTGCATCGAGTGCTCGTTCAGACTCATGAGCTCCACGTAACTTCGGCTAATCCACTCCGGGTAGGACAGCTCCTCCTCCTTCACCTCCTGCTGCTGGGGGCACGGGCGGGATTTCTGTGGCACCGCACTGCGCTCCGGGAACATTTGCCCACCGCCTAAACCAGTGCAAACCCCCTCCTCATTCTACAGCCCGGGAAGCGCCTCAACCTCCTGGGGAGAACCAGACAACCAACACAATCTCCGCGCGAGAGAGGGCGTCACCCACCCTTTCCCACAATACTACAGCCAGTCATTTCTTAATATCCGCCAACCAAACCTTCTGTTTGTCATATTTCCGCCAACCATGGAAACCGAGCTTAGTTTTTTCTATTTCCGCCAGTCAGCTGACTTCCGCCCCTCATTAGGGGTGTGGTTATAACGTTTGTCGCCATACTTCCGCCAACCAAAAGATATACTTATTTCCGCCAATCAATCGACCTGCTCATTTTACCTTGTGTGTCTTTATAGTCGTTATATAGGCAAATCTTTAAATTACATAAACTTTCCCAAACCACTGTGTAAAGCTGAGTGATTTTTTTTTTAAATAAATTATTTACTTTCACCTTTGCAGTTAGGTTACTTGGCTTCCTCCCAAAAAATGATCTTAGACTACATTATTGACATATGACTGAGGTAGAGACATTAGATTGTGAGCCGGTTGGTGTCATGACTATGGATTTTGTACAGCACACCTTAATACAATATAAATACTGTGTAATATTAATATTAATGTCACCTTCTGTCATGATCTAATATAAAATGTGCAATTTTTCACATTATGTAACGTGTAAACATGCATTGTGTTAAAGTAGCCCAAAAAAATTAATATTAGGTTGCAAACACAATAAAAAGAACAAGAAAAATGGGTGTGCAAGTATTGCCCGACATTGCTGTACATGGCAGTGAATTACTATATATTGCTGTATGCTGAATCTGCATTAGTTTATTTATTGGGTTGCCATTGATAATAAATACCATCTCAATAACACTTACATTAAATTATATAATGCACAATGAGGTTTTAAATGTGTTCATTCAATGCACAAACTGGAACAGACTCAAAGTACTGCTGTCAGTATTTAATGCTATAATGCTCCATTACTGCAATGCTGCTATTACATAATGCCTGTGCATAATATTAAATGCATTCTTCTGGAGCTGAGGTGTTTTGATTTCCAGGTAACAAGCAAATTTGGACACTATCTTAAAGTGCTGAATGCTGACAGCACCCCATATCCAGTCGTCTAAATGTTCCCACATGTAAAATAGATCTCAGCTGAAGATACTGCCATACTTACTCATATTTCTTACCAATTTTTATAATTTACCAATCCGGCAGAGACTATTCCAGCTCCCCATTAGGATCATATGGACAGCTGGGTTATACCTACACATTCAATGCAGTTCCTATGACTTTGGTTACACAAGAACAAGTATGTCTCTATACCCATGGCACACCATGTTATATTTGCAATGAATTAATGTTAGATAATTTCTATTATTTTGCTTTGCGAGACACCTTAGCTTTAATTCAGAGATTAGAGATTGGAGAGTTGGGTGCCTCTAAATGGTTTCACTGTTGGGACCAGTAAGAAGACATAAACTTGCACATTGGATTTTAGAAACCTTGCATTACCTCATGCAAAATGCAGAATGTAAACCACAAATAAAATAATGAAACACCAGATACATTAATGTTGAAAATGTTTAGTTTCTCCCCCTTGGAGATTAAATTCAAATTTATCTTGAACTTTGCTAACTCCTAACCACGACTGTCGTATAACCAGTCATCTTATTCATTCTGAATTCAAGCAAGAGAAAATTGAATAGAAGTGACATATTGTGCTGGAAATTTTTGCTTGATGTCCGACTTTTTAATTTTCCATGCTTGTTCAGCATATGTGACTCCAAATAATTAGATCAGACTAGCATTTTCAAAAGCAAACCAACAATGTTAGTTTCTCCATGGGCGTTACACAATAAATACTGGTAATTGTCATCTTTACCTGCAGTTTACATCTGACATATTATCCGCCAATCCAGGAAATAGCTGCAAAAGTAATACACTTGTCAAATTATGGTTTGTCCTTTAATTATAAATGAAATAATCCAAAACAAATATTCTATGTGAATTTATTGCAATCTGAATCTACTGCAGGTCTATTCATTCTAACAGGGCAGTACTATATATTTGCCAATGCATGAAGCTCTGTGTGTTCTAATTACATGTTTACAGGAGGCAAAGCTTACTACTCCCTATTCATGCCACAACAGCTCTTCTCTCTTTCTATGTATTTATTAGCAGGAAATCATTGGATAAAGCAAACAACTTTTAATGATAGTTTTAAAGTGGCTCTGTCATGAGAACAAAAGCCACTTAAAGGACCTTGCAAAAGAAGTAGTAAACTTACTCTCTGGGTGCACGTGTTTCCCATCTGACCCACATTTCAGTGCTGCAGCCTAGGTTTTTAGCACTCAACACCTTGAAGGATGGATGTCAGTGCCCCACCACCACCATTATGTTGTGGTTCCATCATTTTACCCTTAACTGTCCTGTATTGATGTAGGGGTCAGAAAAAAAAAAAAAACAGGGCACATGGCAGGAGACAGAGACATCCAAAACTCCCAAATGTGTTAAATACTGAAGAAGTTGTCAGAGAGGGCTAGGAAACGCTGGCTGCTGAAAAATGAAGTAAACCACTTCTACTTTTCTAGTAGAATTTTATTAGTTTTTGTTTTTTACATAAGACCAATGGCTGCTTCTAGTATTTTGCAGGGTAGTAAAAAAAACTCTAAATGTACAAGAAGCACATAGAAAATGTGCTGTAATAACATTTTGAAATCTTGATATGGATGCATGTTACCACACATAGGGTTTACATACAGGTTAATAAAATTCAACCAGCTTTTTCCTTTCTTTCCAATGTTTCAATGACAACCTTTCTCAGCTGCTTACAAAATGGCCACTGGGGATCTCCCACCTACTATGACCATCAATAAAAAGAGGAGGCTTCTACACTGCCTTTTTTTTAACTTGAGGGAACCCTTGAAATACAATTAGCACAGAGGCTAAAGATCATTCATTCAGTCAGTGGTAACCTATGAGGCACAAATTGCTGATTCTTTAAAGAGCCCCTAGCAACCTCTAGATCAGTGTTTCACAACCAGGGTTCCTTCTAAAGTTGCTGAGGTTCCTTGAGCAGTTTGGACCTCTCAGGCTATTTACCATTAACACCAATGATCATTTTGGCTATTTGTATAGGTGATATTCTTCCCAATGACCAGCGATGTAAGAGGCATTCTTCCCACTGACCATCAAGCTAATGTTGTAAACTATGGGTATATTATTTATACAGGGGGTTCCTAAGACCTGAAAGTGTTATAATAATAAAGTTGAGAAAGTCTGCCCTAGAGGAACCCTGATCGAGAAACACTTTTAAGGCTCTGTTTATAAAACATGGAATGTGACATTGATTCCATGAGGGAATGTCAGATGCCCTGTTTTATAAATATTATTTTTAATATATATTTATATATATTTATATAGCGCCAACATATTATGCAGCACTGTAAATTAAATAGGGGTTGCAAATGACAGACGAATACAGACAGTGACAATCTAGTAGGTAGAGGACGTATCACACAATAGGAGGGGAGATATGTACTGGTGGGAAGTAGTGACGGTTTCAAAAGACAGAAGAAGACGGGTAGGCAATTTGAAAAGATGGGTTTTGAGTGCTCTTTTAAATGAGCAGAAAGTTTAAGCAAGCTGAATAGGACAAGGAAGACCATTCCAGTGAGTTGGGGCAGCTCTAGAGAAGTCTTGTATCCATGCGTGTGATGAGGTTATGAGTGAGGAAGTCAGTAGTAGATCATTGGAGGAGCGAAGAGATTGACTAGGGCCCTTACTGTCTTTATTTTTACACTTTTTATATTTTTTTTTAATTACTAGACATAATTTGTTGTATAGAACACATGGTGTGATTGGAACATCTATCATGTCAAGTGTTAGTGATGATACTCCACATTATTTTCTATTGATCAGTAAATATGATCATTCCAATCCCCTATTTAATGTACAGCATTGTGTAATATGTTGGTGCTATATAAATCCTGTTTATTAATAATAAAAATAATATTAATTTGAATAGGATTTCCCTGAGACCAAAACATTATTTCAAGCGTTCATGTTTTAGGAAAATGATGCTGAATGATCTGACACATAGACCGCCTGGAATGGAAAGATTTTCTTGCTGTGGTCCTCCAAAGAAGCAAACAATAAAATCCCCATCAACTTTCCTCTCTGCATGCTCATGTCAGCCTGCTGTCAGGGCTGTAAACAAAAAAGGGCTGAGAAGTGGGCGTGTCAGTGGTGTTGGGGGCGTGACATGTGCGCCGTAAACCCCGCCCATCAGCGATCACTGGTGTGGAAAGTAGAGCTTGCAAAGTGCAGACTTCATGCAGCAGTCATAACAAATAAAGAAGCGAGCTTGCACGGCGCCTGCGTACATGGCAGCTCCCCACCTCCCGACCAAAATATGAATATGAAAGGTTCCCGAATGTCAGGAAATGTCTGACTGACTGTAAGCAGCAACCCACGCGTGTGTACAGCAAAGTTGTAAGTCATGTGGCCCTCGGTGCGCCCGGGAACGATGTTACCGTGTGTAGATCATGACGTCACCGACCCTACTGCCCCGCAGCCAGCAATGCTTCCTTCTACTTTGTAGAGCCGACCTGGACATTATCGCTCGAGCGTTAACTTTTCCTGATCGTTCTGCACTCGGGACTGTATGCCCTCCACAGCACAATGCAAGGCAGACCACCGATTATCTGAGAAGCCATCTGCCACCCTACACCCCACAACTTCACCAAAACAATGGAGGCAAAGAAAGGAAGAAGATTGGTGTGTAGAATTGGGGACTATGTGTGGGGAGGAGGGGGGATCGATCAGCAGGTGTAGAATTGCCCAGTGTAGTGCTGATGGGCGATCTTTGTTGTGTGCAGATGGCCGATGTTGGGGGCAGATCCTGGAGTAGTGAGCTCGCATGGCTTTGTTATTATTTTGTGCTGTAAACGTGCAGCTCGGTGTCCCTGCTGGCTGCCTGAGCAACAACTTTCCTCTTCCTCTATGGGAGGAAACGAGCTGATCATGGTGCTGGAGAGATCTGCAGGCCCCGAGCAATCACATCACACAATAAATCTGCTCACCGGCACCGGGGGCTGCAAACGTCACCACACCCCCTGATCGGTGTGATGATTGTGTGGCCGGCCATTGCCCGGCTCCTGCCCACCTCCCTTGTTTATATACACAAAGCTTGCACATGGCATTTAAATGTCCTGCGTGGGATCGGTTAACCTGTGCAGCGCCCATCTGTACGAAGCTGCATCGCCTCCATACAGACAAATCCTAACAATACATGCCCCATCACCATCTGCTAGATATATACATGGAACGATTTATTTAAAAATAAATATAGCTGTTCATGCAGCCAGTGAGCGGATAACTTTCTGTGCTCTCTGCTGACTATTAACAGAAGAGAATAAGAGTTCTGTAGTCCTTACTCCCTGTCCTAGGGTGACAACACGCTCCTCCTGAATACAGTACGGTTGTCACCCTAATATAGGAAATGTGATCCTGGCAGGTTAAGAGAAAACATACAAATGGCAAAATCATTCAACTTTTTATTTAAGGAAAGATAAGCTGTGATATATTTATTTTTTGTTCCTGGGTTTGGATACACTGCTGTATGATGATGTTGGGTTAGCCTAGAGATTGATGTGATGTTAGATTTTATTATCGCCATTTGGCATATAGTGATGTATGCAACTATAGGCTGACTACATAAAAGTGGGTTGAGCCAGACATTAGATTTTATTTTATTATTATTAATAATAAACAGTATTTATATAGCGCCAACATATTAGGCAGGGGTTGTAAATGACAGATACAGACAATGACACAGGAAGAGGAGAAGAGTTTGGGAACGCCTGTAGATTCATCTCCTCTCTGTCTGGTTCCTTGCCTGATCCTTGGGTGAATACACTCCTCCTCTGTAATATGAAATAAATCAAAAACCTAATGTGGGAAGTCAGACGCCTAACTAATGTTCCAGGCAAGTCTGAAAATGTAAGTGCAATGATCTTGCCATGGGAATTCCAAAGAAACAGAAGCTTACAGTATATCTAACACCAAACTTTTTTTTTTCAGGAAGGCTTAGAACCCTGGTCTGGGCTTACGGCTGTGTCCACGCTGTGTAGATTTACCCCGTGTTTGTCCCAGCAAGACATTAAAGAACCTATTTATAAAGCAGTGAATCTGACATTCACTGAAACATTCTGTGTGGGGAAGCTTCCATGTCCACATGTATCGATGTCAGTATTTGATTTTGTTTCAGTAAATGGCATATTCACTGCTTTTTAAATCGACCCCTAAAGGATGGGAATCTAGAATGTAACAGATGTGACCAGGAGAGAATGTAAGGATATGTTTTTTTGTGAGAACAACTGGTATGATAGCTTAGTTAAGAAGGGAATTTCCTTTTTACTTTTATTTCATGTTTTTTTAGTGTAGGACAGAAAATGAAAGAAAATCTAGTACAGGTTGACATTTAAAAACCCGGCCAATTTATAATCCGGTTCCTTCAGATTTCAGGCATGGATTTCGGAGCGCAGTTTCAAATTGACACTGTTTTCTGGAGGCGCCGTTTATGTTTTTATGGCGCTGTACTCCAGAATCAGCTGTTGGGTCTGTCTTGCACATGTTTTCCTGCTCATTCCTTCTCTATTTGCTGCTGTATAGCTCCATTATGGATTCAGCATCCATTTCTGTTAAATATATACAGCATAAATAACTGTAAAAAATCCGGAATTTTTAGAAAATCCGGCACTCCGGAGGTTGCCAGATTTTTAAATGTCAACCTGTAATTTAACTCAGAAAGGAAAAAAAATCACAATACATTTTACCTGTTCCCTGTATGAATGTGAATTTAGATATAAGTTAATCCACAAGCTTATAAAACTGAAATACTTTGTGTTCCTTTAATGATGAAGTAAAAATAAAAGAATGAAGATTTTCTATTCTATTAGGCACATTTAGAACCTTTGGGAGAACTGAGGCTGATGAAACATGTACATTTTGTCATGGATTCCTCCTGAGAAATGGCACTTCCTGGTCTGTGAAGGTCTAAATATTCCTGTACTTACAGCCCTAAAGATGTTTAGTGTGAGCTGTAAGGCCCTGGTGTCACTAACAACTATTCTAAAGAGAGATGAAGTAAGAAGTGTTAATGTTAATGCAGAGCTGTTCCCTGTTTATGTTGGTGGAGGTTCTGACATGAGGAAGCAAATCCTTGCCTCTACCAAGATGGCCGCCTCCACTCAGGGCACAACAGAGCAGGGCAAGTAAGTCACAATGAAATGTCTGCAGCAGGGAATTTACAGGTCATACTTGTGACAATTCCTTTACTTTCTGGTTACATTTTAAGAGTTCGGCTCCTTTTTTATATTTATCAAGAATGATTTATTTGTGAGAGGGGAAAGTAATTAATTTCAATAACCTAGGTCTGGGTAAAATAAAACACAAAGGAGATTCTGTATTAATTTACATATTTGATGGCCATGGTATTTGTTCAAAAGATTTATTACAGAATGGAATACTTGATTGTGACCAAAGGTCTGTATGTTTTCCCCACAGCGTGCCATCAGTCGGACACAGTATGCCGAACATGAAGACCTGTCAGATGTGGAGGACGTGGTCAGTGTTCGTGGCTTCAACCTGGAGCAGAAGGTCAGCAGCAACAACTACCGAGGGGACTACGTGCAGGTCATGGAGGGCAAAGGTAGTAACAGCCGCTGCTTTATATACTGTATTGTGGATGGATGGCCACTGAATAGATAAAGTATAGGTCTAGTACTTCTTTTCTACTCTGTAGACTAAACTTTCTACCAAGGCTGACATTTTCTGGGCCCCATCCTAGGTAAACTGTCTGGGCCCCACTTTTCCATGTCTAAGAGCTCTATTTATAAAACAGGGAAACTGACATTCCCAGATGGCAGTCAATTAGCCCCTACTAAAATCTATGGACCTGGAAGATGTCCACCAGGGATTGCCTGATTGCCTGTTTTATAAATGGAGCACTAAAAGTTCAATCATTGCAAAAGTGAAGCTGTTTTGTTTGGCAACTGGTACAAAGGTACCTATTTTTCCTGCTTTCTACACCAACTATGTAAATTACTTTAAGCTTCCCGGACTCCAAATTTTTCTTTGGTAAATATACATGCATGATATATATTCAATGTTATCTACATAACAATGGTCATGTATTTTCGTGCTGGATGATTTTATGTAATGGGTGTGGGGTAAGTGGCATACCTAAATCCATATATACTCTTCTGCTAATAATTTTATATAATATGTGCTTCATTTTACATTAGGCTTAAATAAATGGTGCAAGTGTGCAGCTAAAGCCTTCAGCTTGCCAATATAGTCCCCAACATTTTCTCATAATTGCAAATACTGCTTTTATTTCTAAAACATTTTCCAAATTTCATGGCAATTAGTTGGAGAGGGGGGTGGTGAGAAGTGTTCATTCTTGCCTTTGGATCTAAGCTGAATCCAGTAGTAGGAGCTACTGTGTGTAATGCTGTTACACCAATTTTCATGAGGTCTGCTGTTTATATACTTTTGTTTTTCATTATATTTTTATGTCTGCTTGTGCAGCAGACATACTAGCTTTATGGTTTGGATCTTCTCAGAGGCAGTAGATGGTATAGTAGTATTATTATAAAACAGTATTTATATAGCGCTATAATATTATGCAGCTCTGTACATTAAATAGGGGTTGCAAATGACAGACATATACTGACAGGAAGAGGAGGAGAGGACCCTGCCCCGAAGAGGTTACAATCCAAGAGGTGGGGGAATTAGCACACATTCTCCAAAGTTGTGTGCAGCAGCCTATTCAAAAAAATCAATGCGTATTGTACGCACAGTATATAAACTTAAATGTGCAAGGAAATGCTATCAAGCAATTTAGTTGAGTAAAATATCATTACTGGTTATGCAAAGTTTAATAAATTAGTCATATGTCTGTATTTGAACCATTCCTCCTTGCCCATTGACACAATGCTTGATCTACAAAGCACCTGCACCCTCTGGTTAGAAGCAAGAAAACTTCCTAGTATGATCTTGAATTGAAGGAAAAGCATGCACACTAAAAGATCAAAGGGATACAAATCATATGCAGGTGATAAGCCCCCTGCCTAAGAGTGACTGGGCTCCAGCTAGGGAGCTGACTCTGCTGCTGCAGTGCTGTTCTAAATTTTTTTTCATAAGCTCCATAGCTGGAGGAAAGTTGCTTGAGTGGAACTGAAATTAGAATGGAGCTGGTCTCGGGAGCCTGGAGCTGAGGCTGGCATTCTACAACTGTTTTTTTAATGTTTCTTCACATGACTGTCATACATTTGAAATATAGGTCATTATGCAATTGATTTTGTAATTGCCAAACAAACGTCTGAATAATGGATTAAAGTATTACTTTAATGTATGTTTATATTTTACTGTGCAATTTTAGTGCATGTCTTGTAATATACCTTTTTGTGAATATGTTACATTTTTACTCTATTTTAATTATCATACTACTATAATACTGTAAAAAGAGAAACAGCGGAAAAAGTCTAGCTTTTATATGCTTAAGAATATATTTTTTTTTATTTTCAGTGTTGTCAGATGCAAAGAAAGGGGTGTTTGCATCCTAAACTTTTTAGAGTCTTTTTTTTCCAGGGCCTAAAGTACAGATTTAGGTCAAAATAATAAAAATAGGTTTTTGGAGCCACTAGCAGTTCCCTCTGGTTCTGGGAATTATTTGCTAGTTGTGGAAGTGATGTTATTGTCATTATTCCACCAATAACTATTCTAGTTACTGTCATTACTTGTATTATGTAACAAATGCATACTTGTTGCCAACATTCTGTAACAATTGCCCGATTGTTGCTGTGTATTTCAATGACAAATAGTTTTTTGTCCCAAGTATTATTAAAGTTGACCATTTGCTTTTTAATTATTGTGTAGTGTAACAATCAAACCACACCTATTATATTTTCCTTGCTTTGAAGTACACTAATGAATTGCTATTACCCCTACAATAACAGTGTTAATCCCAGAATATTTCTTAACCCGGGTGGGAAGAAATTGTAGGCTGGTGGCAGCCTTTGTATTGTGACCCAACTCTTCAGTTAGCACCCAAAAACAGCCGGGTGGTTATTGAAAAGTGCTGGGTGGTATGCCCGGCTAAAAGATTTCCTGAATAGTAAAGGCATTAATAGTAACTGTTAAAATACGATCCAGTCCAGCAAAGACATTGTCACCGATAACACTGGGGAACAATTTTGAACACACTTTTTGTTGACTTCAAGTTTTAAGCTTATTTACACTAAAATAGGTATGCTGATTCTGAAAGTGCAGTTCAATTTCTTCTGCCTTTAGGTATACCTATGGTTTGGCGAGAGCCAGGAGATCATTTCTGTGACTGTTACTTTTGTATAGTAAAAACTTCGTGATATAACAAGAAAAAAAAATGTAACATAGATTATCCTAGTCTAGCATTGGCTATACACCCAGTGGCTCATTCAGATGATGGTTTGTTGACCTCTGTGTGTTGACCTCATTCAGTGCCGGTTTTCGCTATACTACCCTCTCTTGAACATGATTA
>NC_092863.1:55998551-56005734 GCF_032062135.1 Pyxicephalus adspersus | reverse complement strand
CGATAATAATTGGAAGTGTGTACGTAGCTTAACCAAAATAGGGCATTAAGAAGATACCTCTCAACCAATGGCAAGTGAAAAACCTGCATGATGGAGCTATGGTTTGCTTATATTTCAGAGCTTGCCTGAAGGTATAATGATAAACCTAATTAAACTATTACACTATAACAGTCACAGAAAAAATAGAAATGTCCACAACTGTTCATTAAAACTTTGATATACATTGCATTGCAAAAAGATGTGCAGGACCGGCACAGATTTCTGCCTGTCAGTAAAATACAGTTTGCATTTCTGTGGACAAGTTTCTGACTGTGTCAGTATGGTACTAATGAAATCTGTTGAAATGTTTCTGGCTATGTCAGTACAGCACTGATTGTGCCTCTGGAGACATGCTTCTGGCTTTGTGTTGTATGGTACTGATTCTGCATAAGAGGAAATGATTCCAGTATATTGATACTGTTTTGGTATGTCAGTATAGTACTGATTGTTTCTATTTAAAAAAGATTCTGGCTGTGTCAGAATGATTCAGTTTGTGTCTCTGTGACGTGTTTCTGGAAGTCTTATTGATTGGCCCTGATTTATTAAAGCTCTCCAAGGCTGGAGAAGATGCACTTTTATCAAAGAAGCTGGGTGATCCAGCAAACCTGGAATAGCTCTTTTCCAGGATTGAAAACATTTGCTAACAAATAAAAAATGTTGAAAAAAAAAATCCATTCCAGGTTTTCTGGATCTCCCAGGTTTACTGGTGAAGGTGTATATTCTCCAGCCTTAGAGAATGTTATTAGATCAGGTCCATTGTGTCTACCTGTGCAAGTTTCTAACTTTGTTAGTACTGTGCTGTTTGTGTCTATGTGAATACAAAGTTTTTGGAGAGTAGTGGGAATATCTCTGGGTGCAGGTTTTTGGTTGTTTCAGTATGGTACTGTTTGTGTTTCTGTGAACATGTTTCTTGCTGTGGTATTGACTGTGCCTTTCTGGAGTCTCTGGTTGTGTCATATTTCATGTGTTACTGGGTGTTGTGATAATTTGTATTTTATTCAAATTCTGTCCATATGTTCATGAATTACCTGTTAAATTATTGTTTGTCTTGGTAAATTTGTTGTGCTGGGGGAAACCATAATGTAGATGGGTATTCTTTCCTAGCCTAGGAGGGAATAAACATAACTTTGATCCTCCAAGTAATCTGTTCTCTGCTTGATTGCTGTAGGTTGTCATGCATTTGTCTTTCAAATAGAAATAAATAGGGATGCTGCACATGTGAGGAAGACCTAAGGAGGACTTTTTGATGTGCGTTGACTGGCAGAGGTTAGTAGGAAGATTAGTATTTGACCATTTAGACAGGAAAGGTACATCCAGAATCATATTTACATCTAAGTGCCTCATTCTCTGCCGATCAACAAAGACAACACACCTCTTTTTTACAACAAATGGCAAAAAACAAAGTTAGAACTGTAAAAAGAAAATGCTTTTTTTGTGTTAAAAAACAAAACAAAACTTTTTTTTGTTGTAAACGGACATAACTATGCATGCCAGATCTTGGTAAGTATAATTTTGTAGAAGGGTATTGCAGTGGGATTGCAAATGCAATGCAGGGTGCTTATAGCAGGGGGTGTAGCCAAACAAAAAAATAAACTGGGAAGGGGTCTGAAGAACTTTAAAAAGTCACTGAGAAAAAAATAATTTTGTTTGCCGAATGAAAAATCTACTTGTTCTTATGTGACGCACATCCCAATGTAGATAAGACAAAAATTCTCATCCCCACAAAACGAAAAAGATATAGTTTTTTTTTATTAAGCGAGGTTCCAACAATCCTAAGGTACTAATGGGATGATTCAAAGAAAATTGTGTGATAGGAAAGATATGTTCTTAATTTAAGTTAAAGTTCTTCTTGAAAACACAACAAAGACTCCAGGAGATGAACAGCTGGTGGCATGTGGATGTCCAGAGTAAGAGAGCAGCAAAGAGTAGACATTCACAAGATTTAGTGATACTACGTTTGGCACTAAAGGACTAACCCAGTTGTCGGTAACATTACATTTCTAAGAATTACTGTAAATAGATTCAGGGCAGTGTATTGTCAGTTTGTGGTATTACCAGAATGTGTGTTGTAAGCCTCCAGCACCCACAGTAGGTATATTATCAGAACCTGGAATTGGCGGTATATGTAAAGTCAATCTTTAGTTTCAGCACGTTAGTCTCTGGTATTGGCTATTTGTGATTAAAAATAAAAATAAAATCTGTGATCACAGGTTTCCAAGCTTCTTCTTTTCATAGAGCCTCATTTGGCCTTATTCCAGCTTTGCCCAATACAGCCATGTATCAAAATGGCCAGATCCTAGGTACAGGGTAATACTTTATCAATAGTAATGTTGAAACAAAAAGATCTGTAACTGATGGATCCTGATGTATTTTTAAAAAATATATTTGTGGTCTCCCAGTCCTGCACAGGCTTCCTATACACACTATCCTGCAACATATGATAGGTTACCTTGGGTCCACAGGGAATGTAAGTTTGGGATATCATTTTAAATGAACACCAACTCAAAGCAGCAAGCCTTGTTGCATAGATTTCTATGCAGAAAAGTACTCTGCTTGATAATACATGTGATGCCTCCCTGCACAGATATAAAGCCATCTTTACAGACTATTTGTAGACAAACAGTGGATGATACGGACAGGGTGGGATAATATTCTGTTCTCTGTAACTGTACTTGTACTGGCTGCATCCCTTTGTTTTTCATGATCTCAGACCTTCTCTTCGTTGTCATATTGTATCACCTGCATCCTCAGTTTGTCTTTGTGATGTATTGTTCTGTGCTAGTACTGGCCACAACAGTTGGCTTAAGTTTGGATAGTGAGAATCTCATACTTCCCTGATCTTTCCCGTCACCTCCTGGTTTTATTAATTGGATGGACGCAGTTGGATGGAAGGGGGTATTTTATCCTGTCAGTTATGTGGATTCAGTTCAGTTTTCCAAGGAGATGTTGATAATATTTTTCAATTTTGACATTATGGGCCTGATTTATTAATGCTCCCCAAGGCTGGAGAGAATACACTTTCATCAGTGATGCTGGCTGATCCAGCAAACCTGGAATGGATCTGCTCCTGGATTAAAAAACGTTTGCATAGCAAATATAGGAAATAGCAAATGAGTTTGAAGAACTCAATTCCAGGTTTGCTGGATCACCAAGCTTCACTGATGAAAGTGTATTCTCTCCAGCCTTGGAGAGCTTTAATAAATCGGGGCCTATATCTTGCATGAATCCCAAAACAGAAAAGGTGAGGTATCAGGCACCTACTTCTGGCTGCTGTATGATACATTAATCCTTCCCCTAGGTGAGGCATGAGGCAAAGTTACCCTTCTACTCCTATCTGTTGCATGGTAGTGTAATACTACCCCCAGGTGAGGTATGAGGCACAATCCTCCTACTCCTGGCTGTTTTTTGTTTTCAACAGTAAGCTGGTAGAGCAGGAAAAAATAGTTGGGATTTTGAAGAAGAGGCTAAGTAGTGCCAAGTTCAAGAACGGTAATGCCATGCAGTTACTAGGCTCTATTGACTAAACTAACACTCCAGGATAATGATCCCTATTTACAAAAGTAACCTTTATTTTCAGCTATCAAATAACATGGCTAAGAAAAAGATTCTCACCCATGTGTTACAGCTTTCTAAATTGAACCCATCTCTTTATATCTTGATATTTGTACTCCAGTTTTTTTTTCACTATGGAAAAAAGGGTATCAAAATATAAAAAAAAAAAGAATAAAGATACCAATATATTTTATTTTTGTATTTAGATTAATCTCTAATACTCATCAGTCCAGATTCTGGTGGACCTAGCAATGGAGAAGCAGTGAATTTATATTTTGGACAGATTGGGGAATAACAAAACCTGGGGTTCTCTCTGCCATCTTTGTGGGGATATTTCCTCTCACTCATTCCTCTCCAAAATGAACTTTATTTGTATATTCTTTTCAGCTTGTGTACAGTTTTGTGTAAGACATTTTTTTTCTTCCCATAGACTTTACATATGAATATGTTCAAAGAGAAGCTCTCAAAGTCCCTCTTCTTTTCCTCCGCAAAGAAGGCCTAGGTATTAGGTAAGTTCAAGTATGTGTAACATTCATTATTTCCATGTATTTATCCTTTCTTGTGAATGGTATTTTTCTATGCCTATGGGACCCTCAATGTGACCAGATCCTTGTTTTTTTATTGTAACAGTAATTTTGTGTCATTTAAGACAAATATTTGTTAATAGCAGTCACACAAACCATTTCTGACATCTTCCTTCATTTCATCACGTCTGCATGGATTACACCTTTTTTGCTTTTCGTGTTGTAGGATGCCAGACCAGAATTTTACAGTCAGGGATGTGAAACTTCTAGTTGGTAAGTGGTCTTTATTGTTTTCATGACCCCCCTATTGTTTCATGATCTTTTAATAGGGGGAGGGAAGGTGAACTGATATGCTGAGAACAACTTGGATGTAAGACTGAACAAAGATTTAAGTATATCTTTGGATTTTGAATATGAATTATTCCACAGTGCCTGCAGGTAGCTGCCTTGTCACAAGATCATTTTAAAGAAGCACTGTAAGTTTTTATGTAGCTGCATCTCTTGATTACTACTGTATATTATTTTGTTTTTTTTCTAAACTGTTTTAGGAGAAATGAGCAGTTACGATTATTTATAATTAATACCCCTTTGTTACTTTAATGTTTAGAGGCCTCCATGGGAGGTGAGATGCCCATGGTAGAACCTGAATGATAAAACAAGTGTGACAGAATAGAACAGCTTCACTTGTTGTGGGCAGCAAAGTGCTGAGTTTATTTTATCTGTGTACTTCTAGTTAATTATTAGATTCCATTACAGATCCTGTTAATGTGAACTAGGGTCTTGTTTGGCCCCCTAAGTAAACAACATAATTGAGGGTAACTCATGACATAAGAAAAGACCATCAGACCAAAGAAATCTATTTGTTCCTACTGAAGGAGACACCATCCTGAGAATTTTCCAGACAGCGGCCACTCACCCCTTAGACTTTTAGTGTGGCTTGGAACAACTGGGAGAAAACGCCTATAAGAGAGGGAGCGAAAGGATACTTTGGAATCGATTTACTACTTAATTACTATTATCTTTCTACAAAATTACTGGCCATGAAACAGAATATTGCTGAACTTTTGTTGTTATACATATATATATTTCCTTTACAGTAAAAATTTTTATCTGTGTTTTTCCTACAGTTTCTGCAATTTTATTTTTGTTACCTATGATGTATAAAGTTCAGATTGCAGAGAAAAAAAAATTGCATGGAAAGCTTAAGTCTACTAAGCCTATTTTATTAAATATTACCAATCAAGATTTATATGCAAACAACTACTAATATAAATAGTTCCATTTGGCTGTACAGTAGACAGTTCATAGTACAATTTGTTGCACAATGAGGGAAAAATACAGATAACAGCATACATAGCGTGTGAGCTGCACTCTCATAATCAGAGGAGCAAACCACTGCAGCCTTTTGAACTTTTCTTTAAAAACAAAAACACAGGTTGCTGTATAACAACTGATTCACGGTCTTGGGAAGATCAATTTACTGTGATCACACAATACTTACCATTTGACCCACAACTGGGATCTTGCTTTTCCATTTCAGTCCTGTTTACCAATGTGATGCTTCCCATATACCGTATTAAAGGAGATGTTTAAAAAAAATCAACATTAGCCACCATCACAATATATGATGATTTATTTGAAGTTCACATAAAGGAAGAAATATAAATTGTCCCAGTCAACAGTGGAAACAGCAGCTCTCATTCATTAAAGTATCCTCTTGTTGCTCGACAGGCGAGAAGGTATATCAGTAAATGAGAGTCACCATACTGTTTGCTAGCTGTATTCTATGTCTCTCTTACTTCAAATTTACAGTAATAGAAGAATGGGTTTCACCAATGGAGGATTTTTTATTTTTATTGTAGTCTGTTAGAAAAATGTCATAATGGTGGTTTGAGTTGTCTTTTATTATTTGTTGCAACAAATCCTCCAAAAAACTTACTGAAACTCTGTTCTGTTGTTTCTTACATCACAGTGCCATCTAGTGGCCACTTTTGAGAACACGCTAAAACAGCTCTTCCTATTAGATACTGTATATACCGGTATTTCATGAAGAGGGTTCCTTATGAGCAGCAATATTTAAATTGAACAATATGATGCTTGACTGATAAAAAAAACCTGTAAGAGTCACTAACAAATAGAGTAAACGCTGATATATCTTATATTGAAATCTGTACTGTGAAAAATATGGGGACTGCCATTGCTGTTTGTCTTCTAAAAATACCAATGCCTGTCATGCTGATTTTCTGGCTTAAGTTCTACCCACATGGTTGACCTAGCATACTGGCATTTCACAGACAGCTGGTATTTTTAATATATCTTTTATAAAACTCAATATTTTAATGAACCTTTTCTGACATCTTTAGGCAGTCTTACATTCCCTTTCTTTGACATCAACATTTTCACTAGGCATAAGGTTTGGCAAGTGAGAACAATCTGTCTGAGGCTACTGACATGTTCTTACTCTGTACTGTAGTCAATCACCTTTCTTAACCAGGTTAATCAATCACACTCCTCTCCATCTGTTCTCTTTTTTCTGGAGTCATGTGGTGCAAAAGGGTGGACACCTACATACATGTCCCCTGTCCACTTTGTGATTGGTTAGTAAAAAGAGAAGCAGCAGACTGAGGAGTTAATCTCTCTGTCACTCTGCTCTCTTCTTCTATCATCATGCTCATTGCACTGCAGCACTACTAATTGGTTCCTTGTGCTGCTTCTCCCTCCCCTAGCCTGGTCACTGCTGTACAGGGACTGAAAAGGATGATGCAAGGTTAAATTCAGGTAAGTACACTGCTTGCATTAAAAAAACATTTAATATAGTAATCAATACAAAGTACATTAATTTGTTTTTTATATCTGTCTGTATTTTGGCTTTAAAAGACACCTCATTCTCATCGAAAATCCTCTTTTCAGTGGATGTAACTATAAGTCTGATTAGCTGAATGACCTTGCAGTGTGTTTTCTTTCTCTTGTAGGAAGCCGTCGTGTAGTTGATGTGATGGACGTGAACACACAAAAGGGTACAGATATGAGCATGTCACAGTTTGTTCGTTACTATGAGACACCAGAAA
>NC_092863.1:55958185-55997672 GCF_032062135.1 Pyxicephalus adspersus | reverse complement strand
TTTAGGCTTTCTTTACATTTGTAATGTAATACTTTTAAGTATGATCTAATATAGATTTTGAATTCATATAGGTAGATGCAGTTGATTGGGTAGATAACATGTGGCCTCCACATTTAAAGGAGAATCAAAAAGAAACAACAAATGTTTTGTCTGAAATGAAGTATCCTAAAGTAAAAAAGTAAGTCATTTTGAAGTTTGTATCTGACTTTTTTACTTTTATTTGCATTTTGTGTTTGTGTTCTTTTTTTCCTTTATTTTCTGCTGCTTACAAATATTTTCCTAAATCAGTGTTCTCCCCAGCCCCTTTTAGCTGGGCACAGCACCCGGCAATTTTCAGTAACCACTTAGCTATTTTTGGGTGGTTACTGAAGAGTTGGGTCAAAATACAGGGGCTGCCACCCGCCTACAATTTCTTCCCACCCAGCTAATCATTTCTGGGTTAAACA
Source organism: Pyxicephalus adspersus (assembly GCF_032062135.1). Classification (NCBI taxonomy): domain Eukaryota; kingdom Metazoa; phylum Chordata; class Amphibia; order Anura; family Pyxicephalidae; genus Pyxicephalus; species Pyxicephalus adspersus. Next base: position 55,997,226 of record NC_092863.1, on the reverse strand, counting down.
CTGCTAAATATACAGGTATAGTATAATTAAATAAACATTTTTTTTTTTTTAAAGAAATGTGATATTCTTTCTTTATATACTACATTTTCCCATATGCCTGTGCAGGTTAGAGGTAACATTTGTGCCCAGTGAAAAATATTCAGCCTATGCTCATGTGCCATGGAGAGAATGTTACTGAATCATGTTAATGTTACTATGTTTAGAAGCAATATTCAATATTGAGTTCATATTAAAATAAAAAGTTTGCAGTGCTCCCTGCCTATTTGACAGTTGAAAGTGATAAGTATGATAAACTACTACTCGCACTCTATACAGATTTGAACTTCAACTGTGAAATTAAGCTATTTTATGCCCCCTGCCATGGCCCCAAGCCCTTGTTATTGGGACCCTTTTTGTACCAGAAAGTAGAGGACCATCCATACCAAGGTGCTCACAAGATTTTTACACCCAAGAGCAAATAGGAAGCACTATCACACATTTCTGCCTGATGATGAGCTATACATACAAACAGGCACATAGAAAATGTTTTGTTTTGCATTGTACCCAGTTGCATTCTTTGTTTGTGGACTGTAGTGTCTTGGCTTATAGTCATGCTTAGGAATTTTCCCCCCAGGTTCTACAGATCCCCCCCCCATATTTTCCAATTAAAGTTTATTTCAATTTGGACAACTACGGTAATAAATTTAAATTCCTATGCTAAGTATAATTCAGACTAAGGGGTCTATTTTTAAAGCTAACATTAACTCCCTGGTGGAGATTCTTTCAGGTCCATTTACTTTAAGGGCAAGTGATTCAGAGTATACCAGTTCAAAACTTTTTCATTTGGCACAATGTTCCAAGAGCCTGTAAAAGAACTGCAAAAGAAGAAAAGTAATTTAAATAAGGTAGATATAGTATATGGAACATCTAGAATTTTTAACTTGTCCAATGGATACTCTGCAAATCTACCTTTTTGTCTGGCATTCCGTCTGAATATTTAGTTTTGTGTCCTGGCACTCGTGTGCATACAGACTCATAGTTGTGGTATGCTGCCCCTGATTTCTAGGCTCACGTGATTATATTAACAAATATTGATATTGTGAGGTTTGGTGACACTACTACTGCATTGCTCACTATTCTCTTGCTGGAGGCTCTGACATCAGGAAGCAAAACCCTTTCTCTTTCAAGAACATGGCATAATAATCCGTAATTGAGAAAATATCAGGCAAAGGAGGACAATAAGCAACTCTGATGATTAGTTATTTGCAATTACCTACTTTTATTTGGACACCGCTTCTAGAGTTCAGTTCTTGTTAGAGTTCAGTCACAGGTAAGTAATGGTCTTAAAGCCACAACGTGATTGTAAAAACATCTGCAAGTTTTCATGTGTTTCCTTTACAATGTGTAACACAGTGGGGTTGATGTCAGAAAAAGTGCCTTACTGTAAGATGGGGATTTTGTAATTACTGTAAGAACTGAGATTTTTTTGACTGATCAATAGGGGAACCCCTATTTGTAAGATGATACATATGACAGCATTTCCTAGACACTATTCCCTAGGTACAAGTTAAAAAGTCCCACCCCTTGAGATCTCAGAATCAAAAGTTACCCATAAAGTGTCTCACTGTAATTTCCTAACAAACAGAGGCTTCCTATATAACATTTTAAAATTGTTTTCTCTATTTGTATGCCAAGCATCACCACTGCAAAAAGCAAGGAGTAAGAGCCGTGTCACATGTGCAATTTTGTGGCAGCTACAGAATCACTTTTGTTGCTAGGAAAAACATAATTGCTGTCAATGATAGGTTACTAAAATTCCATCGACTTGTAGCTGAATCGCTCATTGACTATTTGCTGCATTTGGAGCTTGCAACAGAATTTCCAGATTCAGTATCTACATTGTAGCAGCTACAAATCATCAGAAAAAAGACGCAGAGGAGTTTATAACTGCTACAGATTGCTATTACAAAGTTATGAATGTAGCATGGCCATGGCCAAGACTTTTTTATTGTATATATTTCTGCTTTAGGAGATTGTCCTGGTAACCATTGTCACAAAGTCAGAAAATGATTGAAAGTTCTATAAATTTAGAGTTGTCACATGAACAAGATGATTGGACTGCTTCTTGTTCAGTTTCTGTTACCTGGAGTAAGGAAAAATCTCCCCACAAAGAAAAAAAACAAAGTAACATACAGTAGGTTCTAATACCCACTCCATCCAAAGTTTGGCAAAGCATGCAGCCATGTCACAACAAAGAAGGTTTTGCATATTCACATTCCTCGTTTAGCACCACTTTAAATCATAGTGGGGCTATATGGGAATATTTCTGCTTATTGCAGCAGTTCTGCTGGACTTCAGAGGTTAGAATTCTAGTCAATAGGGAATTCTTCAGTTTATTGTGGGTTTAGAATTTGTGTTCTTGATGGAGCTACAATGTTTTGTGTCTTTAAACTGTATAAAAAAAACGTATTGACTGTAAAAAATTTTGGTAGGCTGATATTTCCTCCCCTATTTGTGTAAATTGAAGAGGAGTGTGAGAACTTTGCCAGGCCACAGATCATCAGATACTTACATATTTATAGCTTTTATTGATTAGGCTACTTTTTCACCCTTCATTTCCCTACTCAACAGAATTATTCCTCCAGGAAGCCAGAAAACAGTAGACATGAATGAAAGATGATCACACAATGCTGTTCAGCTTAGTATTTAGAGGCAAGGGTGAGGAACATCGGGAACCCCCCCTCACTACATTATCCCCTATAAGAAAATGACAGCACTCTCACCTATCAGTTGTGATCTGCCCCGATTGCAGGCTAAATGACGTCGGGACCGTTGTACACACACATTGTGACTAAGCGACTGATATCTTGTGGATCCATATAGTCTGAGTGTAGGGTTTCTGTGGCATATTCATTGCGGGCACTTGGTGGTGCATAACATTCAGTTTGATATGCTGTATTTAAAGTAGATGCAAACCCCTGCTAGGTAACATTTAGTTTGCTAAAGCAAATGGTATGCTAAAAGAGTTGCAATTTTTAGTAATATGCTTGTTTTTACCTTCATCCTTTTTTTTGAAATTGTGTATTTATTGAACAATTTTTTACATACAAAAAAAAAAATAATATAAATAAAAATAATAACAAATAAGGTAAAAGTTAAATGCAGAGTCAAGCAAAAGATGATAACCATCTAGCGAAGACATAGAAAGGAGAACATTGGGAATGTAAGATCTTGAGTACTTCAGCAATCCATGTACATTGTTGTTATAAAAGTCCCTTTTAAACATAAAACACCTTAACTTTTTAACATCTCAGTTCTACTGATATCTTGCATTCTTTTTGCATCCATATTCTTTATATGATGAGGCATTTCTAGGTCAAAATTTCTGATTGTTGTTTATTGTGAATATGTGAAATATCTACCTGTAGCCTCATGACAGGGTGACAACAGGGTTGCCCTATAACAGGAGTTGCCTTATCAAGTTTGTGCATGGAAGTCCTTGAAATTCAGTTTTCAATAGAAAATATAAAAATAACATTAAATCTTCCTTATTCTTTATTTGAAGGGCCCAATAAGGTGATACAATTAATTTATGACATTTGATGGTTGGTGAATAATTAGGAGGTCCAGAGGGAACTTTTTTAAGGCACTTCAATCTGGTCTTGCAAACAGAGGAATAAATAGGCAAACAGGCAGGTAAACATGTTTTATTGTAGGATGTACATCGCCATCGTCTCTTCAGCAAACAAACACACTTGCTTGAATTTTATTTTCATGTGATTCACACTTTTTACACACATTCAAAATATAAGTTTTTTATTCCATACATTTGGAAAAATGTAGCCATACTGCTGCAACAAAGCAGCTCTATAAAGTGTGTGTGCAATACCTTTTCTGAGTTCCCAACTATAAGACATACATTAATATAGCAGTGCCTTCTGTACAATGTTTTACCGGGGCAAACTACTTGGTGTATTTTCTATGCACCTGACTGTCTCCAATTGTCCCACTCAAGAGAGACACAGCGGCAGGACTGTTGTGAGTGGGGTATCCAGCTACGGGGTGTGTGACCAGTAAGGAGAGCTTTTGTGAAGACACTTCGTGTCACCTTGGCCAGTTCCCCCTTGGATTTTTTTTTTTCAGGCAAGGCACCTTCAATTTTTTTTGGATGAAAATACTGCTTAATAATGCAACAAAAGCAGGCCTGCCAGTACGCTGAAGATCCTTAGCATGTTTGTACACCAAATCCAACATATATATGTAAATATCTGAGTATATAATCAGTATAGGGGGGTCACTTGGAGGTAGTCTAGTTGAGGGGTATTTGGGTGTCCTGTACAATAATACAGTGATATGAATAGACCCGTTTACACGTTTAAACACATCCAAGTCTTGTTTCACCTGTATGTGTACTTTAATTTGACTATGGGCGTGCTCTTCACCTCATCTCCCCATTGTTATAAAAATATGTTTCTGTTGTTTTTAATTCACAAAATCTCCAGAATTATTTTTTTGTTAATTAAGAGGGAGCGTTTCAGTCAATTGTACCACACCCCTAAATACATTTTAAACAGAAAAGAGTGTTTGCAACATGAGCTTTTTTTTTTTTTTTTTTTTAGGTACTCCAAATCTCTAAATCTTTATACACACAATTTAAAATTAATCAATGATATTTATTCCTAATTCTCAATAAAATCAACCATATTGGTTAATAATTTTTTTTCAATATACAGACTTTCTTTGTGACAGTTCTCTTTCATTAATACAAAGTTTTGCTCTTGACGCGTTTCCCCTATTACAGCTTCATCAAAAGAGCAAATCTTAGCTGCTCTGTATATGATTTTAGTTCTTTAGAGATGCCAATCCTACCAATGACCATTCCTTAAAAAGAAACAATTGCTGCAAATTCCATATAGTTTTCATTAGACTATAAAACCACCTTTTATTTGAACGGAGAAACTCTTTAGGAGCTTGTATTCAAGGTGCAATATTAGAGCAGTGGACACCTTTTATGTTTAAAGGAGAAAAGATATCTTTCTTCCTTCTTATGCTACAACAAATTGTTCCACCCCAATTCACTGCTGTTTACCCCTTAGTTTAGATCTCCCTTCTCAAGGTATTACTCTGTAATCTTCAGGAATTACCAGACCATACCTAAATATCTGGGGCTTTCTCCAGTGATGAAGACCCTAGGTCATATAGAACAGTGGTCACCAACCAGTGGTCCATGGACCACTTGTGTTTTGCGAGAAAATTTTGGTGGTTCACAGAAAAATTTGGAGAGTACTTGCAATTATTATGTTTTATTAATAATAACACAAAAATATAATTCTAATAAATTCTCATATTCTGAATGACAATTTTGTCACCTTTTTTATTGCAATAAATTCACGAACTGTACTAGAGACGGAAAAACAAGGAAGGCGCAGCGTGACGTCAGTGTAGTCCTAATTTGTTTAAGGTAACCGTTGCCGAGCTGTTATTTTATTTGTTTATTTCTCAGATGCTCTTTTAGGAAAGTATGACCTTAACTGTGTATTTTCTCTAACTGTTATATTTATTGGCATCAAATAGTTTGACTTTGATAATTATTGTTTCTTGTTTGGTCTTAGATTCGAGTGAAATAAACCAATAATGAGTGAGAAAAAGCAAAAGAATATTTTGCATTTCTTTAGTAATCTGAAAGATAATACAACTAATGATAATAGTAACAATAGTAACACTTCACTTAACTCTGAGCTGATCAATGAATCAGATCCTCCACAGTCCTCTTCAGGCACCATTAGGAAGATCAATATTTAACAAATGTATTTATCGTTTTAAAAAAATTCATATTAATGGTCCGCGAGATTAAAATTATGAATTTAGTGGTCCGTGAGGTCCGAAAGGTTGGTGACCACTGAATTAGAATGTTAACGTGAAAAGTTTTTCTGTTACATTTCTCTTGTGCACATGGAACAATTATGTATGTATATCTATGATGATTATCCTTTTTATCTGTTCAGTAGAAAAGTCACACTAAACCCAATTATTGGTTGATTGTGATTGTTCTTTAATAATTGTCCTTGCATGGTGACTTCTTGATGGTGATTAAGGATTCATTGTTTTAGAATCTGCAAACTTCTAAATCTGTTCATGATCATTCTAAATCTGTTGGTGGTTAGTAATTCATGCCTTAGTTTTCATAGTAGATGGAAGCTATAAAGTGATGGAATTGTTATACAGGGAAATGGTGTCCCATCTGACTTGTGTACAATCTACTGTGTGTTGTACCTGTCCTCTGAAGGGTGGTGTCTGCATAGAGGTTACCAAGCACTCTGAGTGTCTTCCTGACAGCATTGCGTATCATTTCCTCAACCCCAGCCCTGGATGTGGTTGCTAGGCAGCCAGCGCTGATGTATCAGAGGTGTCTCTAGTTTGCGCCAGCCTCTCATGTACCAGGGACTATGAACGCTATCTGCATTCTGCTGACATCTTCCAGCTCTGTGTTTAGGAAGGAGGAGCGTAAAACCACTGCTAAGTGAATTCTTTCCAAGGCAGTTGTGACCAATCATTCTTTCTGCTGCAGAGAGGTAATGGAGACTCAGGAGGGCTAATCCTTATGGTATTAATGTAGTGCTGTGCGTGTGGGGTTGGGATAGAAGGATGCTGCTCTTCTTTCTTTCTAATTAATATTGATGGCTGGAGACCAACAAATTAATGATCCAGGCTTTGCATCTGTTATAGAATGTGTTTTGAGCTGTTTGGAAACATTTCGTTTTCCCTTTTCTTGAAATGAGTTTTAGTTAAGCTTTTTTTTTTCAGAGCTACGAATACTGCAGACAGTTTTGCAATAAATTTCTGCTGATGCACTGACTGCGTTGTGATTTTAAAGCGTTTATCACATCTTTTTTTTTTCATTTTGAAATTGCGTTTTTACACATCTGTATTTGTCATACGAGATTACACATCTATAGTTCTCTGTTTCTTGAAGGTCACACAAATGATATCTAAATTTGGATTTTTCTAATGAAACCATTGAATGAGATATGTTGCTGTTTTATCTGCACTGAGAGGACAATGACAGTAATTACTATGATGTCATCTGGTTTACTCCTAGTTTTCTACAGAGCTGCAAACATTTGCGAGTTGCTCTGTACAATGATGGCCCAACAATTGTACTACAAAAGTTTTGCTCGCAGCCTTAAAGTCTTATCATTCCTACAGACAAGATATGCTGAGACTTGTGGTTCTACATACTAGCCAGGCCTGCTTTGTCTTTTTTCCTGATATAGGTCTACATTTCTTAGCTATTCTACTATTAGTCTACTATTATCTGAATAGTACATCATTTTTCAAGAAAAAATGTGTCTTTGTAGAAGATGTGCTATGCATTTGTTCTCTTGTTTCTCTTTGAGTGAAATGTTCACAAAAATGATTCTGGTGTCAGAATACTATTATTAAATGTAAACTTTATTAGGTGTCTTCTATTTTATAGTTATGGAATACACAGTCGAATTTTCAAAATGTTTAGGTTGCCATTTTGGTTTAGTTTAGTTCATTGGGTTCCAACTACATCTAAAATAATATCTTAATATTTATTGGTATCACAAACACTGGCTTTTATATCTGAAGGACTTCAGGTAATATTTATTCTGATTAAAAACAGATCTCTGAGCTATAATGATATCATCAGGACATCATTTAAGGCAAATATAAAAAACACAAACTAACGCATTTCTGTATTTATTAATACATCAATATTTTATTTTTTTTTGTAATTCAAGCAGTGAAAATAAATGTACGTACTAATGAGGAACCATTCAGTTGATGTGCTAACACGTTGCATGCTGACAGGAAGAGAAGTCAAAATGACACAGAAATGGGTTAATCGCTTTGCTGCTTCTCATTTACTGTCCAGTCACAGGTTGGAGGCAGGGACTTAATAAGCTGACAAGTTGGTTGAATGATGCTTGCCACTTGTAATAGAAGTAAAGAAGTACTGCCTGGGACCTCTGCATTTTGTTTTTCTTCTTGTAATAGACTGTCATTTTTTCAAATATTTTTTTAATACAATACGGTTTGAAATACATTTTCCAGAATCAGGTTTATTGTACAATATGTTAGAAATATAAGTTTAGGGTTAGTGATTCCAGGTTTGGTAATAGTATAATGGCATTATTTTTTAATCTGCCAGTGTAAGCAGCTACCACTACTAATGTTCCAATAAACAGTTCAAGATGTTGCCTGATCATACAGTAATGCAGTGAGCAAGGCTTGGTATGTTTTCTATGTGGTCCCACTATGTGACAAGTTTGAATCACGACTAGATGTCTCTACTGTGATTGCATTGGCAAGCATTGATCCCTGGCACTACATGAAATTCCATCATCCATGATTTCATTGTTCCCCTCCAACAAAAAAGAGTTTCTATCTTCAGGCAGGATCCTAAGCTATTTTTGAGGGTACTGGAGAGAGTGTTCCCAAATCACTGGGATACATAGATAGAGTAAAGCACCAATGCAAATGTTTGATCTCCAGTTTTACTGGAGTTCTGCTTTAAAACAGAGTTTGATTTAAATATAAAAACTCACCAATTAGTTGAGCTATCTATTTAATATGTATTTTATGGGGCTATTGTACTTTTGTTTAAGTAGGTATAAAACTAATCTTCCTGTCTTCATTAAAATATTAACTGCAAATTTTGTCATTATAGCTCTTGTTTCAGCACTTTATTTTATGGCTCACATTCAATGCACAGGCATATGTACTTCTTTAAAAAAAAAAACACCATAAACTTTGGAACTAATGAAGTGAATGCATATACATTTGAAGCACTGAGTTGCACAAAGACAAGAAGGTATAATGATTTTTTTCTGAAAGAAACACAACAATACATATGTTAAATAAAATGTCATACATTTAAAGTTGACATCTAATATAAAAATGGAAGCATAGCAATAGAAAGCTAACATACTGCAAGACTATTATTGGTTTAGTAAAAATCATTGCATCTGTCCTACATTAGCAACACTTTGTTTACATCCCACCTGCCACCCTGACACAGACCCCGACCCATATTCCATCTTTCTCTTGGACTGTATTTTAGCCTATTTTGACACTATCAGGAATACTGTAGGATGCAAACACTGCACTGCCCCTGTACAGGCTAAACAGCTGCAAATAAGATATCTGCCAAGTAAAAATTTCTTCTTAAAATAATGCAACTAAATCTAAAATCTTACTTTCTATCCCCCACACATTGCAAACCAGGATGAAAGTAGAACCCTTTACTGATGCTCAATAATTGCAACTGTAAATGATCGTTAGTGCTGTTCTGTTCTATGCAGGAGAGGACGAGTAGGAGGCACCCTGCTGCCTGCTCCCTATTAGAAAACAGTGGTTGTTCATGTAGGTCTTTTAGTAATCCAGCACAGCAGATCACTAAACGATGCTGGAGGACAGATGAACAGATGCTAGGTTTTCACCCAAGATGATCACAAAAGTTCATCTCTGTAGTAAAAAAATGTTGCATCTATTCACAGCTTTGGAGTGCCAGTCAGACTTAGCTGCATGGCATAGTGCTGTCTTCTCATTGCTTTTCAGGCATTGACAGCTGGTTTGGTAAAAGGGGCCCTTGCCAGCATGGTAATGCTTAGTTATCCAACAAGCTGGTAACTGCATGACCATGGGTTATAAATAATGATTTTTTTGGATCCCTATACACTCATGCATGGAATCCCAGGTTATTGAGCAGTCAAATTAAATAAAAATAATCAAATAGGTAAAAATGTTATATATATGTAGCTATATATAAAGTTATTTTGAAATCTACATTGACAATTTATATCCATAATCTTCCATTTTTCTATTCAAAGTTATTGGCAAGATATCCCAGTACAATTCTTAGGCACCCAACTGCCATGACTTATACAAAGCTAAGTGATGGTGTCACACTCCTTTTAAGCTGTACATTAGTTCTGGGTTCTGATAGGCTATATTTCAAAGCAGGGTTCAATTTCAAAAACAAAAAAAGTTCCTTTTTAGAGAACAGTTTGGTAAGTCTATTACTTATAACCGGCATGGTCAAGCTACAGCTCGTAGGCGATATACAGCCTGTTGGGCTTTTTAATTTTTTTAACCCTACAATGACCCCCAATCACTTCATATATAGTCAGGCACCTTCTGCTAGCACAATTTCCAAGTCTTTTACTTACCTGTATCAACTCCACTAAGCTTGTCAGTGTTTGTTTGGGTGGTTAACAGCCTTTTCATACCAATGAATAGATATAGAATAGGAGGCTCTGTGCTACTCAGCAACATTCCCAGTGAAGATCTTAGCAGAGCAGTGACCAGTAAGTATAAGACAGGGAAGGATGCCTGACTGTTACCACGTAATCTCTGTAAAACATGAATACTAATCTTACTAAAACCTTGACTAACTCCAAGCTAACTAATGCATAACCCTAACAATAAACAAAACCATATATCTGATTCCTGGTCCAGGAGTAGCCACTCCCAGTTAAGCTTTTAGCCTGGACAACTAGTGATCTGTCTACTTACAAAATATAAACTAAATAGATTATTATTATTATTATTATTATTATTATTAATAAACAGGATTTGTAAAGCGCCAACATATTACACAGTGCTGTACATTAAATAGGGGTTGCAAATGACAAATGAGTACAGACAGTGACACTGGAGGAGACTGGGGAGATGGGTGTGTGGAGATGGGACTAATTGAGAAAAGGACAATCATAACTGCACCTCTCCACAGATCTGGGCTTTAACGCAGGGTGGCTAGCCTTCCTTTGTTTGAAGTTTGCAAAAAGTCACCTGAAGGACTCTGACTGAGAGAAAGAAGATTCTCTGATCTTATGAAACCTAGATTGAACTGTTTGACCTAAATTCTAAACTTTACGCCGGGAGGAGACCAGGCACCCCTTGCCAAGTACCATCCCAACAGTAAAGCATATTGGTGACTTTATCATGCTGTGGGGGTGTTTTTCCAGCACCAGGAACCAGGAGACTCGTCAGGGTTGAGGTAAATTTGAATGGAGCAAAGTACAGAAATTTCCTCAATGAAAACCTGTTCCACAGTGCTCAGGACTTTAGACTTGATTCACTCTCTAACATGACAATGACCCAAAGCACACAGAAAAACACAGGAATGACATTGGGACAACTCTGTAAATGTCCTAAAGTGGCCCAGCCAGAATTCTGACTTGAGACCTGAAAATGACTGTCCACTGACGGTTCCCATCCAACCTGACTGAGCTTGATCAGATTTGTAGACGAAGAATGGCAGAACATCCTCCAATCCAGGTATGCAAAGCTTGATGCATCATACCTAAAAAGACCTGAGGCTGTAATTGTTGCCAAAAAGGTGCTTCAACAAAGTACTAAGTGAAGGGTCTGAGTACTTATGTAAATGTGATTTCATTTTTTTAATAAATTTACAAAATTGTCTCATTCTGTTTTCATTATGAGGTACTTAGTGTTATACCCTTTTGTTGCTCCACAGCTTATCATACTTTAACTTTGCATACTTCCTCTTATAGCTCCAGAGGCCCTTCTTAGAAGCCGTCGTCTGCACACATTGCACTGATAGTGGCCAGTAAGCCTAAAGCAGCTGTATGCATTGAGCAATAAATGTTTCTATTTATTAGGCTGTATTTTCGCTGTACACCAGTGGTTCTGGTAACTTGGTTGGCCTTTCTGGTATAAAGAAATGCATTGTAATAAAAGGCCATACTGTACATGAAAGTGGTTAGTAGAAGGCTTTCTGGTTGTTCCCCTTACTATAAACTGTCTGGGTATATTTTTTCTGTACATGCTTCTGAAATTGTTACATGCATTTATAAAATTTGTGTTATATATCTGTTTATACATAATTTGGTTTACTTATGATCTTTAGGTTTCAGTGATTTTATCTTAGAATTTAAGAATGCAGATTTTTCTGGGAAAACTTTGTATCTTTTTTAAACAATTTTATCATGTCAAACGGTAATAAGATTTGTCGTTTTTTAAGGCTTATACTTACTAGCCCACTTACCAGCCCTACTGTAATGTACCAGTTGCCAATTATACTAAAACTCCTGTGATTAAGGGACCTTTCAAACTTGTCTAATTTGGAGAATTATGTAAAAAATCTTATATTTTCCCTTTTTACATTGGAGTGCTGTTGAAAATAAAAGCCAACAGAGTGTGCTGACTAAATAGCACCACAACTGACAAGTGTATATGGGCTCCAGTAATCTAAAGCACAATGTCTTAGATCTCACACTTCAGATAACAGACATGGGGCTGTAAGTAGAGGAGTGCCTAGGTACCCTCATATACCAGGACGCACAATGCTATTTTCAGAAGAAATTTATTATAAAAGGTACACCTTTTAGATTGTATCGCAGGTACACTTACCATTTCTAACTGTTCCCTAATACATAGCATATTTTCATTATGAATTCAGGTCCACTTTAAGTCAATGTTTTTCAAAACTCTAAAGTCCCACATACCCAAAGGGGATAAGAACATACAGAGACAACTCTAAGAAAATTAAAAAGGGGGAAAGAATAAATAGAGACAACAGAACCAAAAGCAAGAAAATTACAATCAGAAGGGGCATTCCTACAAAAATGTGGGGAGCATAACAAGATTAGAGGATGGTAAACAAAATATGACTGTAACCAATTTTTTATTCATGTACATTTCCATAGTTATAATTCTAAATGTTGGTATATTGGAAGCACTTAGTAGTATAAGTTGGAGAAAATTCATACATAAAAAATTACTAAACTAAAACTATTAATATGAGCAATGTTATACAAGACTCTTTCCTTCTTGGTATATTGTTAGTTTAGTTGTAGTCAGTTTCCTCAAACATAGGATCCTTTGATGCTTCATGTTCGTTTTTGCATCAAAGTGTGTGCTATCTAGATCTGCTGAGTTGTAAATTGATTTGAACAGTTGATCTATTTCACAGGTATTGTTTGATGAGCGTCAAGGGCTGTTTCACTGATTTTCATATTGACTTTGGAGGGACATCCGTATGGTACCATGTTTTTCGAGGTGGAAAGGCAAGTCCATTTTTAATGATTTATAATGCAGATACTTAGAGACAAGAGAAGTGTTTCTTACATTTATAAGTTTCAGATTTTAACATTCTAAGACTGTCAAGATATATACCGAAAAGTGCATATTTCATCGAATTCAGACTCTTCACACGAATTTAGAATTCAAGGTGTCACTGATTCAGATCTCACCGAGTATTCGGTTTATGGGTCACTAAAAACTATATTATTTATCATCTCATTTATTAAATACTATTATAAGCACATCTCTGATAAGATTAGACAGCCATCATAACTCCCCATTTGGAGCAGGAGAGATGGGTAGTTGGTTCATTGTTATGACCAGGGAGGACAGGAATTCTGCCCAAGCGTGGGCAGAAAATTTGCTCCTAAGACCTTTAATTAACTTGCTTGCAGAAGAGGAGCTTTTTTTTAAAGAATATGAATGGCCCTCAAAATTGTGTTGTGTGGAGTGGAAGTTCAGCACAGTTTTAAAAAAATATTCAGAATATCCAGACTACTTGTAGACCACTGCTATGGGTTCTTTTTGTTTGGAATTTTTTTGATCTGCTCTGGTTAGTAACTTAGTACTTACACCAGGAGCCAAGCATAACATTAGAAGATGGTCAACAATGATGTGATTTTTTAGGAGAGGTTCACCCACCAGTTGGGTCTTGTTCTTATTGTTACCTTAGTTTACCAATGTTTTCCAGGCCTCAGTTATGCAAGCATGACCTTTGTGTTTCCTCCACATGTACTGTGCTAGCTATCTAAGCTATCTAGCTATCTAGCTAGCTAAGATTGCTGGAAAGCTGCTTTAGTGGCTTCTAGACCACTAGCCACAAATTTTATGCAAGTTATTGGTGGGCTAAAAACTAGTTATTGTCATTTTTGATTGATAAAGGGCCAACAAATTACACAGCACTATGGTGTTAATAGGGGCTGCAAATGACAAACCTTCATACAGAACCAGTACGAACAATGGCAAAGCAAGGAAAGAGGACCCTGCCCAATAGAGCTTATAATCTAAATAGTGGGAAACATATAGGGTTATACATTAGGTGGGGGAATGGAATCAGAGAACTCATATGTTACAAGAGTCCATGTTATACTTTGGGAAACACTGACTAGACTGTAGGGAGTAATCCTATTTTTTTGCTCAAAGATGTATTTACATAACATTTCCTATTTCTCCTTCAGGTGTTTTGGTTGATTCCTCCCACTGGGTATAACTTGCAGCTTTATGAGGAATGGCTTTTATCAGGGAAACAAACTGACATATTCTTAGGAGACAGATCACAGGGTTGTCAGAGGATTGAACTGAAGCAAGGACACACCTTCTTTATCCCATCAGGTAACAGCATTGTTTAGGGATAATTACAGATAATACCAGACATTTTATGGGTTTATTCAGTAAAACATTGCATATGGCTATAAGGTTGTGCAAAGTGCACAATATATTTTCCAGTCTACTAGGTCAAAGGAGTAAAGATGCTTTGAGCTGCTATTGGTCACTTTAATGTGACTTCTTTCCTCTTGTTTGCTTTCTCAGTAAGTATGTAAGCATCATACAGGCTTAGTGTACCCACAGTCTTTATAAAAAAAGTCAGTCTCATTTCTTTTATGTTCCCCTGGACTGGCCAGGCTCTTTTGGATCAGTTGACAGATTAGAAATCTTGAACTAGAGGCATTGAGATCATCTCTAAATATTCAATCCATGTCAACCACATTTGCAAGTAATGTATAGTAATATGTGCCATATTTGAGAGGGGCCATTATAATTCTATTTCTTTGTGGTCAGTGAAAATCACCATTTTAAGTCTTTGATTACTTTGCCATTTTGACGCAAAAGTGCAATTAAATATTAATTCCCCCAGGTAAAACTCTGCACGCCCCAGACATCCCAATCATCCACAGTACAGGTCATTTGTGAGAAACACAATCAAATTCAGATTTTTAACACCTGATCGCAACTTGAATGTTGTCTCCTGTCTTCATGCACTAGTCAACCAGGTAAATTAATATCTCTCCTCGATATCGATCATCTACATGCATTAGGCTGCATACACACAGTAATTTTCTGTTGCTGAAAATGATCTTTCATGATCGCATCCAGTGACAGTGTGACAGATAATTGAACGAGCACTGTACACACAAAGTGCCTGTTTGGTTCTTTGGAGAGGGGAGGAAGAGTGAGCTGCACCACACTGTACTCTCCTCCCTTGACTTATATAGTTGTCGTTCCTAATATGTTGTTCATGGATCCGTCATCTGACTACTATACACATGCACGACTGTTCGCCTCGGGCCATAATCATCTGATGTGTATGAAGCCTTACTGTCAAACAGTGCATGGCCACCATTAGGCAATTAGGTCATTTGAAATATGTACTGCCTGCTAACCCCATGCTGTCCCAACAGGGTACTACTTTATGGTTTTTTTTTTTTTTTAATAAATTCTCTGTGCTTTCAGAACATATGAAATGGTCCAGATTGTACCAATTTACTTATTATTACGCATTATTTTTTCCTCTGGTAACTGGTATTTTCTCTTTAAATATAATTAAATAAATTGAACTTTTCTTTAATTTAAAAGTACCGGTATGTTCTTTTATGTAATATGAATCCTAAAATGTCTAAAAAAATAAACAATTTAAAGTATGTATTACCATCACATCACAGCACTCTTATTATGATATCCTGTCCTGCATATGATTAAACCTGTGGATTACTTTATCAAAATGGTTACATATGAATTTCTACATTTTACCATATGTAAAAAATTACAGGCAATTTTAAAGTCATATGGTGCCAGTGTGTTAACACATAATAGAACATGCCTACCCTGTATATAGGAGAATATCTAAATCTTCAACAGTGTGGTGGTAACAATGCTTGAGATGATCTTCACATTTATGGATTTGTGTTGTATCCCAAAAGTAAAGTGTTAGAAGAGTCCTGAAAATGTAAATAAGGTAGTTTAAACACATACCAAACACTTACTAATATACACAATTTACTTTATGTACCAAGTGTGTTTTTTTATTGGCTCACCCAGTGGATTTTATGTTATAACTTTAAATAGGCTTTTTTAAACTTCAAGATGAACAAGTGAAAATATGAACAAAAGAGGAGTTGTGTTTACTGTACATTACCAGTAAGTAAAACTCATGAACATATATTCTACACCCCCCATATCTCTGTGATTTTGCCCAAAAACAAAACTATTCTGAAGGGCAAAATTTTTGACTTAACAGTCAAATCAAAAAAACTTAACTGCTAACATCTTAACAGTGTCAAAATTTGTTCTCCAACATATTCCAATTTACCCATCACTATATTAGATGGAAGAGTGCAGGCAATTTCTGTCACTATCAGAGGAGTAAATGGGAATGTATTGGCTCTGTCAGTCAACCAGTTTGATAATGAATGCACAAATGCTCAAAGACTAATTTCAGGTAGAAGAATGTTATGAAAATAAGAGCATTAAATTAAAAAAAAGCAAAAAACAACCAGAACAAAGACCAATTTAGTTGGTGTAGAACCTGTGGGGACTGGACCAAGTGTCATAAGCAGTGCCGAGTCTCACTTCTTTTTTGGAGCAATCTGGGCAGAAACCTAAAATAAAACCATGCATTGGCCTAACGATGGTTTGGAAGCTATTAAAAAATGGTAGAACTATTACTGTAGGTAAACACTAATTATGGAACTCTGTAATTATTAGGGACTAAATTTGCAAATGATAAAGGCCTGGAATAGCATTTGTCATATAATGTCAATCCAGTAATCGGCTCCAGTGGCTCTGAATTAACATTTGTTAGAAAACTTTACCTGGTTGTTATTGTTGTTCCAAATGCTGAGTATTCCAGACCTGCTTCGTTGCTCTAAACAGAAGTGACAACAGTGTTCCTGTTCAGGGGAATCTGGCCCAGGAGACATCAGAGGATTCTCGGGTTGTGCCTGTACATTCAACTCTTTTCCAATATCTAAGGACAGATTTAGCCACTCTAGTGTATGCGAGTTCTCAGCAAAGTTGTTTTCTTTTTTTTTTTCTACTTTCTTGTTTAGAATGAACTGAGACTAGAATGTCTACCCATGCTGCTTCTAAAATAATTTAACATTTGTTTTACTCCTCTTGGTGGGGGAAACATTGCCGCCACGTAGAGAACACATGTGCTGCTTGCAGTATTGTGTATGACTTTCACAACCATACAACACAGGAATGTTGGTTCGAACCATATGTCTAGCTTATCTACTGTGGAGACGTTGATTTCTAATAAACAGGCATCATGGATGGATTAAGCTTATTAATGGATGTTTATTATATTTTGAAGATTGCTCACTTTTCTATTGTTTTCATTAAATGAATCCACCAATATGGAACATGTTATTTTTATGCATGTAGGTACATATTTCACTCTATGAACAACTTTTAGTTTTTAAAATAGCAAAATTTATTTTCTAAGTTTATATATGGTTTTCTGCCTTTGTTTCCACTAAATTGTTTGTTGAAAATTCTATAAATTAAAGTAAAACTTCTAGAAAAACGCTAAGAATATATAAATGGGTTCTCTTAGCCAGTGGGTTTATAATTAATTATAATTATATTTTTTTATTAAGTTCATACAGTTCTGCCAGACAGCACAGTAAATATAGTATAACACCAATTTTTTTGGTTGAGTCTGCATTCGAAATAATGCCGGTTGTGCATTAATTTGATCCATACAAGAAGCCAGTATGATGTGCTAAGAAGGAACTTGCTAATAGGGGAGGAGAGTGTTGGAGCAATAAACCATTGTGTGCTGTCTCTTGCCTTGACAGACAAGACTTTGCTAAATGTCAGAGCTGTGTAGACCCTAGGGAAGAATAGATAGCAAAAGGTATCATTTGGCAAGTATACCAGGTTCTATGTGTTTAATTCATTTATATATTTAACTGTTTTGTTGCCTGATTTATATAGGCACTCCAAAACTGGAGAATATAGACTATCATGGCTGAACCTGGGTGAACCTGAAATAGATAAGGTCCAGGATTGAAAACATTTTCTAAACATTAGCAAATTATTTTGAGAAATCTATTTCTTGTTTGATGGACAACCCAGGTTCTTTTACAATTTTTAAATCAGGCCTTTTGTTTCAGCTGGAAATCAACCTGAAGAAATACAATGGTCGCACCTCCGTGCCTACAGTAAATAGGTTGCATAGTAAGGAAGAACCAACAAACTTTCGCAGCTGGAAGCTGTCTTTCATCATCGTTTCCAGTGACAGATGAATGAACGAGCGCTGTACATGCATTGCCCATTCTGTTTTGTGGAAAGGGGAGGGGGGAGGATGAGAGAATAGCACCCCACAATGCTCTCCTCTCTTGACTTGTACAGCGGTCTTCCGCGATCGGTCATTCATTGATCCATCTATGAATGATGTCAGGTGAGCACTGTACACGTCAGATTTTCGCCCAAGACAAACATGACCGTTTATCTGGGGCGATAATCATCTGATCTGTGTATTGCTGCACACAGAATTCATTGTGGTGGAGTTTAATACAATATGCTGTGCTATTCACATTAGCACTGCAGCGCAACAACACACATAACATGCATTACAGAAGTAATGTGAATTTTTCCAGCCAGTGCAATGTATTGGTGTGAACCAGTTTTAAGTAATGAACCCTAGCTCCATTCCTCTGTTAGCACAGGTGCCTTCACCAGAGTCTGATTGGCCCCTAGGTTTGCTTCCCTCTTCTATTGTGAGTGCTGCTGTACAAGGGATAACAAGAGGTTAATTATCAAGGCAGATAAAGGCACGCACAGGACTCCAAATGTGTATATAAATGCATTTAAAGCTGAACTCCAGATAGATAAAAAAGACACAAATTATTGCAGCTCATGTATCTTTTAGCATGTACCTGGATTTGATCTGGTACCAATTTCTAGCAGTCCCTGCACAGGAGAACTCATACTGAGGAAGCAAAAAGCTCACATCCTTAGACAGGTACAACATCTCCAATTAATATATTTTATCTTAGTATATAGCTTGATGCCTGGTGTGCAGCTTCTTGTTTTCAGGAATGAACAACTTCATGAAATAATGTTTTTAATATGTGGCTGGGGTTCAGCTCTAATAATAACTTTCTGTGACTGATAAACTACATAGGGAAAATTCAGTCCCAATTCTGCCATAAAGTAGCTGAGGACTTGCTGTAATGGCTCATTTTGTGGATAACGTATCCTTTGTGAATAGCGCCTAATAAAATTAAAATCCTTTTGCGCTGTCTTTTTTTTTTTTTTTTTTAACTTCCTTTCCCAACGAACTGCCCTGGAATCGCTTCCTTGCATAGCTGAGACCGTGTTTAATGGCTCAAGTGTGTGTTTTTCCCCTCTGGTAGGGGGTTGGGAGAGTGAATCCTTTCATTCTTACTGGTCTAAGAGTCCGCCTGTTTTCTTCCTGCTGGTTAGCTGATGAAAGGCAGCCTCCCTGCATTACATATTGTGCAGAAGAAATTCATTTCTAGCTGCAGTGCTGAATGAGAGCCCACAGTAGAAGAGGGAGAGCGGTTTTAAGGCAATAACCTCTGTAATGAAGCACAATGTGCAGCTCTCCATTGATCAAGTTGCTGGAAGAAGCCAGCTTTACCCTGCCGCAGGCCACCTTTGCTCCGATGACACGTTCTTTCTGCGTCTGCAGCCTTCCTTACAGCTGCTTACTTTCTGATTTCAGGATGGATTCATGCCGTGTACACTCCAGCAGACTCTCTGGTGTTTGGTGGCAACATACTGCACAGCTTTAATATTCCCATGCAACTTCGTGTGTTTGAGATTGAAGACAGAACAAGGGTAAGATTATTGGACTTCTTTTGGGGATTGGGGGGTTAGAGGAATCTGATTATCATTTGGAAAAATATTGAGAAGTTTTTTTTACCCAGGATGAAGGCAAACCCATTTTTCCTCCTATCACTCTTTAGGGCCTACAAATTAATTCAAATTGTGATGTCCTAAAAACCCCAAGAGGTGATTGACATCCATGTATTCCTGTAATTGGATAGAAGCTGTTCTCTGCTGCAAGGCCCTTGAGTCATCGATTCAACCTTCTTTGACCTTTCTAATAAACTAAATTCGTACCTAACCATGGCACAAAAAAGAAGTATGATTATGTTGTCATTGTATGACACAAGGGCATTTGACCTATAAACTGCTGTGCTTATTGATGATATATGGCAAGGTTCTTCAGTATAAGGCTATATACAGATTTAAAAGTCCTAATATGAGCCTTGCTTTTCCAATTTTTTAAAGAAAATGTGTAGTTTTAATATTCTTGTAAATGTTATCCTCTTAAAAGGTTTCAGGGCCAATTTGAGCTGAAAATATGATCAACAATAGCTTTAGCAGGGGTACCTTTAGTAAAAACCGAAGGTCATTATATCCTGAAAAAGACAGCTGAAGTTCTCCAAACTGACTTTTTTTTGTAATTGTTGAGCTGAGCACCTCCTACGTCCTTAATGATATTTAATAAGTGACTTCAACTACCAATAAGGAGGCTCAGGAGTTCAGCAGAACCAAGCTTGACTTTTTCAGACTTCATATATAAATTCTGCTGCCTTTTTGTGATTCACGGAAGGTAAATTATGCTTATGCATTTTCTCCATATGTATACAAACTGTACAATTGAAATTCTCTGGTTTGTATCAGGTTTAATTTTAGTGTCTGATAAGAAATATTTTTTTTCGGGGGGATAGCTGTTTAATAAAATTGTTTAATGTTATGTGTGACAAATTCACCTAAATCTAAATGATCTTACCAATGAATGATCATGTTTTAAACATCAAATCTGGTACATCTCTCCAGCTCATACACATTTCTCATTTTTTCTGCTTTTTAAAAAAAAAATCCTGGCGAACAATTGTGCATTTCAAAGAAAAAGTTCATATAGGATTATGTATGCATTTAACCTATTCTCTGCAAATTATTTACATATTTGTTGTTAGAAACCATCTTGGATGTGATCTCAACAGCCCCAGGTGGCACAATATAATATTCCTGTTCCTGTCCAAGAAGAAACATAGTAGATTATGTTAGGAGGGAAATAGAGGGGGTGACTCAGGGCCAGCAAAAACATTACCAGAAGAGGGGCTTCATGTAAGGAGTTATAGGGCTGTACTAAGGAGTAGACTTTCTTCGAGTAGTCTAGCTTTCTAACAAGTTCAAATCACATTTTAATCAATAAAAATATTCATAAAATAGAAAAATGCTAATTGAAGATACTTAAACAGGAAGTAAACTCAAACCTCACCCAAAACAAAAAAAAAATACACTTACCTTCAATCTTGCAGAGCAGTCAATCAGTCCGGAGGTCTCTTCCATCGGGGCCTGCGTCGCCCCGGCATCCGTCATGGGCGCCGCCAGCTTCTCCTCTTTTTCTGGGTTCTTCTTCCTACGTCACCCGACACAGGCGCGAGATCAGGTGACGTAGATGGGGAAAAAAAACTTTTTTTTTACCCCTTTTCACAAATTTTATTTCCCTTTTGAACATCTCGGGCATGGGCAGAAGGAGCACCCAAAAGCGTGACATGGGTATCCCGAGAGGCTTTGTGCTCCCATTCATTCTCGATCGACTAGGCTTTCGAGATTTAGGGAGCAGTGCTGTACCCTTTGTTTAAAAAAAAAAAAAAAAAGTGTTGCACTTGAAAACCTTACATAAATACCCTTTTATGTAAAGTGAAAGTTCTGAGTTTAGGTACACTTTAAGTAATCTGTGCAGTTTTTTCAAGTTAGTTACAGGATCCTTCCAAATATGCCTTAAAAACAGAAAAATACCTGATGTTCCTGACAGAAATCCAATGAGGTCATAACTTCCTAGTTGTACTAACAACACCATCCACAGTTTCACTGTGGAGAATTGTCAACCCAGCCCTGTTTGTGCCTGAAACCTACAAAACACCCCCATGTTGTACAGATAAGGGGAAGTGTTTTCTTGCCGTGTGCTAAGGTAACAACCCTGTTCCTGCAGGAGAGTGTTGTCACCCTAGAATAGAAAGTGTGTAGGACTGCAATATATTTTGTTGTTGTATTTAGATACACTTTAATTTTTACTCAGTCCTAGGCACTCTAAAAATATCTAAATTATAGTTATGCTGAAATAAAAATAATGAAGACAACTTTACAAAGTGATGAATAAAATTGATAACTAAAATAAATTTTGGGGGGGGGGGGGTGAACTGGCATGGTGGTGTTAGCACAGGTTCCAATTGATCTCCTGTCACTTCTTTAAAAAATTCTCACCCCTGGGCTAGAGAACATCCACATGCAAGAGATTTCTAGATTATGGAAGGAAAACTGGGCCCAGGGAAATTTGTCAATATATGCTCTACGGAACTGTTGACACAGACACGGACTGGAACAAAATGGCCCCTACACTAGTAGTTTTTCATTTCCTTTCTCATCCTCACTGGGGTGGGACTTGCAGGACGCAGAGCAGCGGTCACCTTCTGTGAAAGGTTACTGTCCAGGAAAGAGCTGTTTGGCGGTTCTTTAGTATCCCATTGTCAGTGGTCCATTGAGGCTCAGTGAGGTCCAAGAGTCATGACTCGCCATTTTTGACGCGAAACAGGACATATTAAAAATTGGAGAAAAACAGAGGAGATGAAGGTGGTCACGTCAGGTGTGGTACACAGGGTGTCCTATTTGGTGAGAGACAGAGATTCACTTTAAAAACAATTATTATCTTTTCGTCTTGCTATAATGACGGAGCATCTATAATGCAGGAACAATATATGGTTGTGGGATCTAGCTAAAGACTATGGAACAGACTCATTATATTACACTGTAATAAGTAGCCTGACTCGGCTTTTAGAGGATACACTCCTTCCTTGGCTTGAACTAGAAAGAGTACATCCTATACTAGACTCCCACTCAGTAAATTAATATTATTTATTTACTCAGTATTTATATAGCGCCAACATATTGCGCAGCGCTGTACAAAGTCCATAGTCATGTCACTAACTGTCCCTCAAAGGAGCCCACAATCTAATGTCCCTACCATATTCATTTGTCTTTAATACAGTCTAAGGTCAATTTTGGGGGGAAAGCCAATTAACCTAACTGCATGTTTTTGCGATGTGGGAGGAAAACCACACAAACATGGGGAGAACTTGCAAACTCCATGCAGATAGTGTCCTGGTCAAGATTCGAGCATCTATAATGCAAAGCCAAAGCCTAGCGCTGCAAAGGCCAGAGTGGACTTGTTATGCCTAAGTCCATTCTTATAACATTAGGAAGGCAATTTTTAGGGGGGCTTCCAGTGGATCCTGATGGAGCCCATTACACTTTTCTACCTGATGTATAATGCAAAACTCTCCTGATCACTCTCCACTACTAGACAAAACTGTAGAGATCAGTGTCACTTAAAGCGGAACTATACTTAAAAAAAAAAAAAAAATATCCCACTTACCTTTACTTCCGCAAAGCCCTCGATTGCTCAAGAGCTCTTCTCAATGACGTCATCCAATCTCGTACTGCGCAGGCACAATATTGAGTGACGTAGCCAGCTGTAAATGGGGGAAAAAGCATGCCGATCTGAACGCGGATGCAGGAATAACCCCTTCTGCGCATGCCCTTTCTACATACCTTCCCACTACCCTTGGTCTTCCCTGCTCTTTTGGCCTGGCCCTTCCCCTTTTTTTTTCTATTTTCTTTTTCTAACCTTCAATACCTCCCTTTGCTTCTTTCATACCTCCATCCTTGACTGTTCCTTAACCCCCATCCTCCTAGTTATTGGAAGAGAAAGGCGGATCATTTGAAGTGATAGTCTTTAGTTCATAGGTTTGTATGTAGGTAATCCATCTCTTCACTATATTTGACTTTGGCTTTTCACACATGGCAAGGTTTCTTTTCCACCTTTTGTTGCTTTTTGGGCCTGGTGGGTGGCAAGATCTGTGTTCTAAAGTATCTACTAGACTGGGAGATTCAGGGAGACTGTGGTCAAGGAAATGTTTTTTATGTTTTCACTCCTTGGGCTTGTTTGCTTTCTTATTATAGCTCAGGTAAATTACTTTTTAAGCATTAGAGCTGGTTCTACACCTTTGTCTTTGTGTTAACTTTTTTTTTGTTTTGGTGTTAACTTGCATTGGTTTGTGTTGGTCTACACATATGGATGTGCAAATAAAAAAAATCTTTTTCTGCGATATATACCTATATTCGCATTAAACAATGAGACTGCTTGTGTATGTGCATTGACATGCATGGAAACACATAGAAGAGAGAAGACTCCATTAAGTAGGGTAAGTTAGGCAGCTAGCAGTTTTAGAGGATCAGTAATTGCAGTCCTCCATACTTTTCCCTTGACAAATTTTTCCTAAAACATTTTACTTTTTATTGCTCTCTCTGAAGTATCACAAGAGAGGTGGTGTGTGGAGCATTATGGAATCATTCAGATTGATGGCAGATGCTTAAGACAGAGACAACATTAAACATTTTATTTGATTTATTTTTAACTAACTCCCATTTCCTCAGAAAGCTTTAATCACTAGTTCGATGTTGCCATGGTGGCTGATGGTAATATTTTCATAAGGGTAAAAGTACAGAGAAAAAGAAAATGAACCAATATCTCAAAAGCAACATCATTTCACAGCAGCTGTTGAACATTAAAATGAAATTAATCATTAAACATTAATTTCCCTAAATACAACTGGTATACGTTTACTTCTATGTAACACTTCCAGTGATTAAGCGTCATCTCCTTTATATAAAATATTCCATATTTATTATTGTATCATTGTTTATTGTTCCTGCTCACGTAGCACAATTGCATGGGGTACTACTGCTGTATCTGCTGTTTGCCATTTCCTCATCAGATTAATCTGGTATTCAGTTACTCCTGATTAATGGGGTAACTATACAATGTTGGATCTTCACCCACTACATCCACTCTTCAAGCACATTTCTGTTAATCTCATTTCATATTCATAATATACAGAGGTCATTATAGCATTTATTCCTTATGAGCACTACAGCCTAAATATACATTTATAAATTCATGATTTTCCCATACATTGTTTTTTTATACTTCCAGCAGTGAATAGGAAGTGCCAAAAACCTCAGCAAAAAAAGAAAAAAGTATTTTTCTTTTCCCTGTAAGCATATGCTGCTTTACCTGAAATGAACTGATCAAGGAGTAAACACTGAACGGTAAACTGTATGTAATTTGATGCAAAGTAGTTTACTGCTGCTATGTTAGTGACTCATTTTTTTACCCATAGACTGTAGTAGCTAATCATGGCCTTTTCATTTTTCTTGATTGTGTCAGGTTTTTTAACTCCAATCGACACTATGGCTAAATCTAACAACAAAGGGTATTTGTCCCATATAGTGATTTTTTGAGGCTTTACAGATATACACTGGGCCTTGGGGAATACAGACCTAATATAAGATCCAAGGTGATCCAGACAACCTAGGATGGATTTCTTTATTCGGTTTTTGTCACTTTTGTATGGCAAAACTTTAAACCCCTCACTTATAATGGATCATAGAGTGAATTTGATAAGAGGTCAGTAAAATAACGAATGTACTATTATAAGTACCGTATGTGTCGACGCCTTCAGTGCTAAATTTTATGTAATAAATCAAGGTCCTCACCGTGGATGCATTGACATGACTGTAATCACATGACAACAGTGTCACTAGAATTTATTTTTCTTATTTCATTTTATTTTTTTGAATTTTTTTTTTTGTTTATTTTTTTTTTTTCTTATTTTTATTATCTTTGGCCTGGTTCAGAATTGAATACAATTATCACCTATCATTTGTTATGAAATCCTTCCTAGGATTGGTGAATCACTTAAGTGGTCTGTCTTTTTCAGTCTTGGAAAACCTTAGTAAATTATGCCTACTGAAGCTGCTAAATGTTAACCCTTGACAGCTTCTGAACGATTTTTTATTTTTTAACTGCACAAACCCATCAAAGACCATGTTTTTTCCATAATGCATTTTTTTTGTTAGGATTAACTGGGGCCCCTTGATATGGGACAGTAATATTAATGGCAAGAGTAGTTCAAGCCATACATAGAACATCATTGCTGGAATACAAATAAAATATTAGTGTTATCATTATTTTTCTTTCCTTTTCTTGAGTGACCATGCTCACTATCTGTGAATAAGATACTTTGTCACCCAGGGATGCTTTCCGTTATTCAAGCTATATTCACCTTTCCATCTCCTCCTCTCAATCACATAAGGATGAGAGGTTTTAATGTACTGTACATAGAAGATTGGGAAACATTGTTTCAAATTTTAGTTAAGTTTACAGAAAGTTACAAAGATAAAGGATTTGTATCAGGATTAAAGAAGAACTAAACTGAAAACTGCAAAAAAAAAAAAATACACTTACCTTTAATCCCACAGGGCAGTCCGATCCATCCGGGGGTGACCTGCATCGGGTCCCGCGTTGTCCTGGCATGTGTCCTGGAGCTGGCTCTCCGGGTGCCGCCATCTTTGTCTATTTTTCTGGGTTTGTCTTTCTATGTCACCCCACCCAGACGCGAGATCGGGTGACGTAGGATGAAAAAAAAGTTGCCGATCTCACTGCGCATGCATTTTTTTCTTTGCGCGAAAAGGCTCCTTCTGCACATGTCTGAGATGGCTTTGCGCTCCCATTCATTCTCAATCGCCTAGGCGATCGAGGGTTTTCTACCCTTTTATGTAAAGTGAAATTTTCAGTTTAGTTACGCTTTAAGACAAATTTTTCTGTACTTGGCCTAAAAAAAAATAATAATGTGGCTACCATCACATCCAAGGGCTTGTGGAGCTGACAAATATACATTTTTTGTTCATAGCTTATACTTTAAGTTGTTCTGTTATGTTCTTCCTCATAGGTAATCTTTGTTGGGTTCTTTTCAGGTGCATGCCAAATTTCGATATCCTTTCTATTATGAAATGTGCTGGTATGTTCTGGAGAGATACGTTTGCACTTTAACCAACCGCTGTTACCTTAACAAGGAGTATCAGAAGGAATCAATGCTATTTGGTAAGTGCATTGTGAACGAAACATCAATAGCTGTATTGGCCTCTTTTAAATTTGTTTAGTGCTGTTATGTGGAATAAATATTATGGAAAAATCACCTATCACCAAATCAGCTACAACATACAGGTTATAAAAATGTACCTTTAGGCTCCTAGCTGACTCTCTCTCCTTCTCTGTCTCCATTGTTCCCCAGTATTGGCTACCCATCTTTACCCCTCAGGCTCAATGATCTGGAGTTTCCCAGAATGATTTCCCTAAACTTGTGTAGGATGCAGCATTTCTTATCTCAAGGATGATGGTTTACGACAGAGGTGCTGTCCTCACATAGATTACAGATTATTCTAAAGCTGCGTACACACTTCCAATTTTTGTCGTTGGAAAGGATCTTTCACGATCCTTTCCAATGACAAGGGAGTGCACGATGCATGAACGGTGCTGTACATACAGCACCGTTCATGCTCTATGGAGAGGGGAGGGGGAGAGCGACGGAGCGGCACCCTGCTGCGCGCTCTCCCCTTCCCTTTCATTGGGATCGGCTGTCGTCCATCGTCCGTGGATCCGGAAGGTCGATCGTCCGGACGACACCGACTGTACACACGCCAGATTATCGCCCGATAATCGGCATCGGCCAATTATCGGGCAATAAAAATCTGACGTGTGTACGTAGCTTAACTCACTGGCGGGTGCATAGATTGGCACACTTTGGGTGTGTAGACACTGGAGAGTCACACTTTCTACACTGTAATATTTGCTTAAAGTGGAAAACTACACACCCTCCTTCCTGGTAGCTTGGGGAGCAAAATTAGGGGTTACTCCTACTCCCCTTCAGAAATCCAGAAGCTTACCAATAGGTCTTCCATTAGCAGTTAGGTTCCATGAATAAGGGTACATATCTAGGTTGTATAAAACGCCAGAACAATTGCATTGGTTCTTTCCTGTCTTACTAGACACTTGCTGGAGATGACGGAGAAAGAGGGGGACAGTGCCACTTTTATTTGGGTTATGCCCTGTACCGAAGTCCTTCTGGGATGGAGTTGTGGAGATTTTGCAACAATTTTCCATATTTTCCATTTTTTTCTGTTGCCATGTTCTAGAGGACCCAGCCTTCTTCACCATGATGAACAATCAATAAAATCACACCAAAATTTAGTAGTGAGAAATTTGTTGAATGCATCTAGATCTTGCATTCATCTCTTATTCAAGAGTCCATTTCCTCCCCCAGTTGATCTCTGGTTGAGGAAAGTAAACTAAATATTGCTCTTGGAGTACCTTACATCTAGTATGTTTGGCACTGAAACAAAATTCTTTGCCATCTGGTTTTATTGACATGATATGAATGGGGCATACGACAAGCCATTCATGATAGACAACTGTATTTATTATTTACTATCCTGCCCTGTCTCTCCCTTCTAGTCTATCCTAAGCCCATTTTCTCTTTTCAGTTTGTTTTGTGTATATCTGGTGTTCACCCTGAGTTATGTATTACAACTTAAGTAAATCTTTTATTGTTCCCTGTACTTTTGTTTCTTTTTGTTTCCTTATTTCGGTAAATTTATTGTAACATGTAAACAAATAATGATATTAATAAAAATGTTATAAAAAAATTGCCAGTAAGGAGAAAGTTAGGATTATAATTACTTTTACCCTGCCTTTCATCGGGCATGATATCGCTGTTGTTCTGAGTTGAGTTTTTTCAAACACAATACAGGCAAAATCTTGCGATACAACATTTTTTTCCATCACAAGATTATTTTCCTATGAGATTTGCTCTGGGTTCTCTTGGACACTACCTGGAAGGATGGTGAAGTCATCCTTACCAAAGCTCTGTGGGTGGAAGACCATGATATAGTAAATATAACTGTAAGTTATTTTATAGTTCCTTTTTTTACCAACCTATAGTAGGTGATTTGGAAAGTGATGGTTTGTGTTAGAAAGATGTTAGTGAAGAAAGTAATGGTTAAAAAAAAACTATGTTGTTCCTCTTTAATTGACATGATAATTTTTGAGTAGTCTCAACCATTTTAGGAGTATTCAGGCTTTTTTCTAGGGCATAAGGGATTAAGCTTGGTAGACTTTAGGTGGAAAATATGTTTACTTTTTGCTTTATTTGTGTCTTAGAATCAACAGGAAGGCCCAGTATAGACAGCTTGTCCTCTGATTCTTGGTTAGAAATGGAGGACGAATCTTGTGATGCTCATACGCTGGATGAGAAGGATGACCAAGGAGAAAAGATATCCAAGCTATCAGGTGATGAATCCTTGACACCCAACAGCACACAGTCAGATGGCAAGGAGTCAGCTGAAAAGAAACAAAAGGCTACGTTAATGCACTACCTAAAAAGGACTCTGTCTAATGACTCTCATGAAAGCTCTAGGTCTGTTGTACACAGTGACTTCCCAAAAACCCCATCAGAATCTCCATCTACAGAGTTAGCTTCCAGGTGGACACACCTCACAGAGTTTGAACTGAATGGCTTAAAAGCCCTTGTGGAGAAACTAGAGTCTCTTCCTGAAAATAAGAAGTGTGTTCCAGATGGAATAGAAAATCCACATGAGCTTCTGGAAGATATGAAGGTTGGTATATTGGTTTTCATATTATATAATCAAGTAAAAGAGTACTATACCACATTAAACAAATGATTGTGTTTATATTAAAGTTTCCCAGATCCACTCCTGCAATGGGAGAGTGGGCGGGTTATGTCCAGAAACACGACCCGCCCACTTCCCTGAGTCTGGGATCTGTACGGGAGAGGTGGTCGGCAGCTCTGGCCGTTGCGTCCCCCCAGCCGGGTCCTACTCCTGACCCCGCTCGAGGGTGCAACGGCCAGCGCCGCGGACCACCAAAATTTGTTGGTGGCTGCTGTTTTAGATGTAGTTATGCTCAGAGGGGAATATATATATGATTGGCTTTTATTTACTGACATTACTTTGATTCCCATATCACCATGTACTGCCATGACTGTGTTTCCCACCTGGTGTCTGGGTTCAAGTGGGAACATGTTGACATGTTCTATGTTCTATGAACCTTTCACTGAATTAACGGTTAAGTTAAAATGCAACTATACCTGTCCATCACAGGGCACCATTATCTTCTTCCATCTTCTCTTACTAGATGCATTCTTCGGCCATCTTGTTTGGCTAGGCCAAGATGATGTAACTCCTGCGCAGGCGCATGGGAGTTCATTCAGTCCTGGCAAGTGCAGGGGAAGCTGGGATTGTCAGATATCCTGACAACCAACGCAGAGGTGCACATGCACAATTCAGCAGAATAGACATCGCCTGCAAAGATGCCCTGCCTGATCCAAAATGATTAAGTGGAGTGTAGTGCAGTCACAACTGGTGTTAGAGAACAGTAAACACAGATAAAGCCCCCCCGTCATTAGAGGTTGGGTGGCAAGGTTCTAGGTTAGAATATGCTATGTAAGATTGTAGGTTAGATTTTGCTAGGGTTAGTAGACTAACATGTTTCCATTTAAAACTAAAATTGTGTTTAAAAATTAGTGAAACAAAACATTTTCAGCGTTATGATTTACTTTTTAAACCACTATTTTGTTTTTTGCCATTGCTCCTTTCTGACCTCCTATTTCTGAAAACATATAGATCACTGGATTTTATTTCACTTACCAATAATTGCACCAAATATCTCTTCCGATTTAACAAAAACTTTAATTTACTTTAGAGAAACTTTTTTTACCCTATGCATCGGTATGTAGATTTTATAGTTAAGGATTAAGGTTGGCTTTAGGGTTTTAAATGTTTTAGAGTAAGACTATGTAAGACTATGCACTATAAAGGACAATGTAAAATGGTCTTTACCTTGCGGTGGACCTGCTTGCGGTTGTATAAGGAAAGAGTGTTACCAAAAAGAAAAGCATCAGCAAACCAAACATTTTGTTATAGCTTTTAAGCAGGTATTCTTCCAGCAGCCTAGCAGTGGGGAGTCCTTATCACAGCTCACTCAGATCTTGCTTTGCCAAGTAATACCAAGGAAAGTGAAACATAAAGATCCTAATCATTTCAGTCTAGATTTTTGGGTATAGCCATTGACTAAAATGATAATAGGAATAATTTTTTGTTCAATTCATTTGCTTAGGTAAAGTGAAATCTGTAGAACAGAAGAACATGTTAGGGTTCTCTAGGTAACACTATAATATTTTTTGTTTCCTAACTGCTGCTAAAGCAACAGCGAGACCCAATATAGGCAGCAGAGAAATATCTGTCCTTCAGGGATTTAGGCATTTAGGCCTTTGGCCTACCTCTGTCCTGCTGGCACACCTAGACTAGACATTATAAATTGTAGAAAGCTATGAGTTAATATTTTCAGTTGTCATTCGCAGATTCTCAGCTCATCAGCTGCCCTACAACCATCCAGACCTGCTTGGCTTTCATCATCCACCTTCCGAATCCCATGTTTTCCAAAACTACGGCTATACTGTAGTTGTGGAATGGTGAAAGCTAAGCAATGCTTCAAAGCTGCCACAATTTATTGAGCTTGTTATATATTATGAAAACATTTTATTTAACAGCTAGCTGATCCTGATTTTCTTTATACCTTTGTATGCTTTGTAAATTTTTCTAGTCAGAAAATATGTATAGGCATACAATTTAATACATAATGCAGCTTAACAGTCCTTAGATGGCAGCTGCATTATTTTTTGGGGCTTTCTTTTTTTTTTTTTTTTTTACTATTTTTCTCAATTTGTGATTCTCCCAGTGATATACTTCTGGTCCTAACTTGAGTATCTAAATATTATCTATAGGGGGGGGAGGGTATTGTCACCTTAGTACAAGACTACGTAACAGCTAACTTTTGTTCACTAAATAGACCCTTATATGTCCATTTTTTTATGAATGTTCTTTACCTGAAAAAGCCCCCTTTGTATCCATTCAAAAGTCCTCAGACTTCTGCTGTCAGATCTTGGATGTGACGTCAGGAGCCCCAGAAGACTGTTAAGTTTTCTCCTACACCTTTTCCCAAGATGTTTTAAATATTAAAATATTTGTTAGGAGTCATCACTTTTTTGTGGTGTTTTTAGAACTTAGGGATCAATTTGAACAGTATATGCTTCATCTCATGTTTTCAAATTGTAACTTTTTCTGACTGTGTCAATCTTTGTACTGTGTCTTGTAAAAGGAAGTATCAATGACTACCGTACTAAATTGTGAAGGTTCCTATAGACAATCAATTGTAAATGTAAATGAATGATGTTTAAGCTAGTTTGCATTAAGTGTGGCCTATAAAGAAGGGTGGGGTGCATTCTCCAGACCTACTTCATATATATATCTAAAATGGAAATCAAAAGCAACCAACCCAATAACACAGCTGGAATGAATGAATTCCCCATGGGATGAATGATTTCACCACAGGAAAGCTTATCCTTACCCCCCACTCACCCCTTGCAGTCTTCTATATACAGAGCAGTGCAGCAGTTAAGCATTGAATTACATACTTACCTGCATTTCATTGTCAGCTTGGCAGCAACAGACCTAGCTCCCATATGTTCAAATCCAGTGCTAACAGTAGGGCTTGGAAAGGGCCAGACTTGTGTGTGTCAGAACAAGTAAATTAGGATATACTGTAAATATTATATTCTGTGCTTCCCTGTTGCTCCATTCTGCATAAAGTGGACCAGGGAGTATAAGCTGGATAAAAAATGCAGTACTCCAGTATATACAACATTTATAAAATAAACCCACCAAAAAGCATTGATAAAACATAAAAAAAATGATTATTTTTGAACCCGACTTTTACATTCTCATTGGTAATGGACAGCCAAGTCATAGAAACATTCTTCAATCAGAACTGGTTGCAGCAAGGAGGATTACTTACAACATCCAGAGATGGTCTACAGCATTAGAATTACAGGATTATCCTTAAGCACTGAATTACCAGGATTAAACGGTTTTGCTGTTGTTCTGACTTTTGGTACTGGCATATATTAATAAATGTGTAATATTAAATGTAGGAATGTTTAGTGATGCATATACACGTGTGTACTATAATTCTGGGAGTTAACAAAACTTTCCATTGAACAGACTGTACTCAAAGAACATGCAGATGATGACCAGAATCTGGCCATTTCTGGAGTACCAGTGGTGTCTTGGCCCAAGAAACCTTCCAAGGTGAGCGCTATATAAGTATATAATATTATACAAATATATTTTCCAATTAAAAGGAAAACCACTCAGATAAACTAAACTTTATGCAACCTCTTCATTCCTAAAAGGTGGTTTCAAATTTATATTTAGAGACTCTGGCTTTTGGTATTGATAATAATGATGTATAATAAATAACATGAAGGGTTTTCATGTTTCTCTTAAATAGAATAGAACATGTTTCTCCTAAGTACAATAGAACATATAATGTCGTACAGACCTAGGAGATGTCATTGTTAACTTGTTTTACATGGGCAGGTCCTGGGGGCGCTTTCATCCATAAATATTTTTTTTTTTAGAATTATTGACCTGAAATACTTAATATACTGTACACATCTGATCTTAAACATGGGCTTGCTAAGTATATCTAATTATAAGGATTCATATACCCTGCAGCCTGCATCTGAAAGTCATCATTGGCATCTCATATATTTGTGTTCTGCTAGGTGCTTTTAAACTCACCTTTTATCTTTAGCACTGCTGCCATCTGTAGATATGTAAACTATATGTAAGCTTTCCTTTTTACCAAAAAAAAAAATCATTGTATTAATGTAATGTATTTTGATAGCTGGGTTAAGATTTAAGTGTCTTCTGTCTTTATCTGTTCCACACTGGGACTCTTATGGCACAGTTAAGTACTAATAAGGGTACACTTTTTTCCAATCTGAAAACCAATTTTTAGCACAGGCTAGCCCAACTAAGAAGCAGTTACTGAAAATATTCAAACATTTCTGTACTGCAAGGGTACACTCCACTCCATGTTGTCTGCTCATCCTGAAATGCACATGATAATGTTATGCCAGAGCACCCTTAATATTGCTTCACAAAGAAAGCCTGATGTAAAAATAAATTAAAACTTAGCATTTTACAGACATCAGTCAGATTACAATCTGCCACAAAAGGCCTGGATGTAATTAGTGATACTTAGAGAAGATATTACATAGACCAGGTTTAAGCAAGTGCATTCCTACTGCCCACTTACTGATCAGATATACTAGTACAAGCTCACTTCCAGCCATCTAATACCATATACCATGTCTGGTAGTAATGTGGGGCTCTTGTTAAAAATGACTGAAAAGATGCAATTAATTGTTGACAATGCTTAGCAATCTGAAAAAATAATCTTTTTCAATCCATATTGTTGTTCTTTTTCTTAGCATATTTAACAAGCAGACAGTCTAGGTTGTCTTTTTATTAAGCAGTGAATTTGATTTTCATTAACAATAGATCACAGGGCTGTGAAGTCGTAGTCAGTATATTTTTTCCGAATCAGGAAAAAATGTAGGAGGAACCAGTGCAGAAAAGATCAGCATGGAGGTCAGCAGGGGGAAACAAATACGGGTTACATATGAGATAGGGACTGTAGGTGTGTTCTTAGGTTGAATTTGTATGTAAGTCTGAACAGGTACAATTTTTTATTAAATGCAATTAGGACAGATGTTTGTCTTAACACATTATTAGGCAGTGTGGTGTCAGTTATTGTATAAAATCTTCACTGATTTATTCACAAAAACAAAAACTGTATGGAGCCTAGAAATTCATTACCTTTTGGCGCAAGCTGTGCTTTGATATGCAAGAAGAAACAACTGCATAGTTTGTCTTGGTCATTAAAGTTACAAGAGGCTGCAGAAAGAGCTCACCCCCCTAAGATCACTCAAAACCTCAGCTGTGTTTAGCAAAAGATTTGTTCTGCAAGTCATGCAAACCGCCCCCTCTCTCCCCTAAATCCTCTGTCCTGCACAGAGCAAGCAGGGAAGCCCTGTTTGTATCTAGGAGACGTTTGTATGTCCGATGTCCTTAACCAGGGGACTACCTGTACAGTAGTCACACAGAAATTAATAGTATGAATCAGTACAGGAGATAGAAGTGACATGGAGGTCAGGAGCAGGACCCAGGGCTTAAGACAGTAGTGACATGGAAGTAGCAGAACAAACCTGTACAGGAGACAGTAGTGACATGTCAGCAGGAGGAATCAGTCCAGGAGCCAGGGGAGGGACCTATAATTCTTTAAGTGTGAGTTTTATATTTTTTTTTATTTTTTTTTAAGTTTAGTGAGTCTAGTAAATGTGAATTTTGAATTTGTTTTCCTAGCTGCCTTGAAATAATACTATTTGATTAAAAATATGAAAGCAAGATTTTCTGACCACTTTATAAGGGGTTCCAGAAATGTCCAATTGTTGCTTTGCTGCTTTTGGTTAGACACGGATCAAGAGCAAGCATCAAGAAATATGATATGTACATACTTATTCCAGCTCAGTGACATACCATCATGGTGGAAGACAAGACCAAGTCATTGATAGTAGTTACTTTATATCTTTCCTAACACAATACCTATAAAGTAAGGAAATCTAGGCTGAAAGTAAAGTTTTGCACAGATACAGAATGCAAGACAATTACCTGGTAACTGTTTTTTATTTGTCGATTATATAATTTACTTCTTTACTACTTTTCTACATTTGTTAAAGGTCTTTAGTTATGTCAGGTTTTTTATTCTTAAAATAATAATTTGCAACTGCATGGAAACATGTTTAGGCAGTTGGGACACAATGTGGTTGATTTACAAAGAAATGTAGGTTAATTTAGGAATGTGAATTATCCCTTTCTGATGAATATTTCACTTGGCAAAGGGTTCCCCACATTCACTAAGCTAAGTGAACAGCCTATATTCCTTTAGTAAATCAACGCCAATGAGCTCTTGGAAATGTAGTTCTAGATGAAATGCTTTGCTTTTGTGCTGTATTGAATAGCACCCTCTCACACCACAATTCCGAGGGTATATTACTCATCATTCTTGAGGCATCACCAGCAAGATGCCAGTTATATAGAAGATAGAATTTAAAGACCATGCATCGCTCCTACTTACTTATTTAATAAAACAGTGGACATTTGGATGCAAAATACTTGCCCTTCTGAGCACGAAGGTGACATGGAAAGTTGCAGTTTGAGAAAGTGTTTATAGGCCGTCAGATCTGAATATTACTGTCAGCCTGTGTTAATGCAGGGACACACCTAGCATCAAAAAATGCTTGACCTCTAGCTGAGAACTCTAAAACACATATGCAAGCTTTCATTTTTACAGAGAGTCTAGCACTAGTATGTCCATTCTGGAAGCTTTGAACTGATTAATTGAAGCTTTTAACTGATACTCACAGGCACCTAAACCATTATGAAGCTTTTCAGAGGTTTATATGTACAAGACAAGTTTAGTTGGCCTCCCCCATCCTTCGCTTGTGCATATGGAGACGTGTAGTACGCAAATACTGTTTATATAGCAGGAGATAGATAGACATAAAGTCCTGGTGAAGTGGATGACGTGTGAGTGTGGGGATTTATAGGGGGCCCAATCTTTGTAGCATCTGAATATTCATTTCTGGTGCCAGTAGAAACAATTGAGCAATGTAGAGACAGGACCAAATCAATCCTAAATCAACATAAATAAACTAAATAAATGATGATGATGTCTGAGGGGATTCATGGGACCCAGAGACTGCTGAACAGCCTGTTATGCTGCTTGGGGTAGGAAGGGTAGTGGATGGCCGTTTAGTGATCTGGTGCGGTGGGTCGCTAAATGATATCACTGAACACCTGTACTGATGCTAGATTTTCAAGAAAATGATCAACAACCTAAGCACAGAAAATGTGACATCTGTATGGCCCCTCTGCTTTTAGATGAATGGCAGAAAGGTATTTTTGAATGCATATTAAAATTTGGAGCAGTTGTTAAGTGATTAGTGGACAGCAATATGATGACTATGTGACCAACATGATGTATGGATACTGGATGCACACATTCATATATATGATATGGTAACCTTATTACATATTTTTACATCTACAGTTTTTTTTTCCCCATACCACAAACATGTAAACCTACCCTCATTATCCGCTCTTTTATTAACCATTTCAGACACTCGCCCTTTCCCTAAAACATGCAGCCCAAACAGAGTTATTACTGATAGGCACATATTGACCAGTTTTAAAGGTCTAAATTATATAGCAGCTAAAGAATTGATCTCCTTAATGTTTTGTTGCTAAGAAAGGAAAATAAACCACCAAACCACATACATTTGAAGTGACTGTGGCCTTTGTGCAGCAATTTGGGCTCAGCTGCAGCAGCTAATACCATAACCCTATAAGCAGCAATAAAACCTGACCAGTGATGGAAATCTTAACAATTCTATTCAAACTCAACTTTTGGCTTTCCATAGGGTGTACAAAGAATCAGGTTTAGGTGTCCTAGGTGCTGGATTCAGATTTGGGACCTTTACACACCATCAAGGGATAAATTGCTTCCACTTCCTCTATTATGAAAAAAAAAAAAAACATGGACCCAAACCTTGGACTCAAAATCCCTTACATCATTTAGGAGATGTTATGATCAGTGTGTTTGTTTTTGTATTTAAAGAGTTCAAAATGTGCTTTTCACATAAAAATAAATATTCACACTATTTTCAAGGAAGATGATCACCTGTTGCAGCCCAGGTAGTAGGGGTGTGTCTGGGGTCAGAAATTTACAATTTTTGGTAAGTTGGATGCAGTCTGACCATACGTGAGGGTAAGGGGCAGTGAATGGCACGGTGTATGTTGCCTGGTCATACAGTAGGGTGTCAGGCAGGATCGGGCAGTGAGTGGCATTCTGGATGATCCCGGGTGCCCATACAGTATAAGGTGCCAGGCAGGATGGGGCAGTGAGTGGCACACAGGACGATCCCGGGGCCCATACAGTAAAAGGTGCCAGGCAGGATCAGGCAGTGAGTGGCACACAAGACGATCCCGGGGCCCATACAGTATAAGGTGCCAGGCAAGATTGCGCAGTGTGTGGCATCCTAGATGATCCTGGGTGCCCATATGGTACAAGGTGCCAGGCAGGATCAGGCAGTGAGTGGCATGCAGGATGATCCCGGTTGCCCATATAATATAAGGTGCCAGGGAGGATCGGGCAGTGTGTGGCACACAGGACAATCCCAAGTGCCCATACAGTATAAGGTGCCAGGCAGGATAGGGCAGTGTGTGGCATGCAGAATGATCCCGGGTGCCCATATAATATAAGGTACCAGGGAGGATCGGGCAGTGTGTGGCACACTGTACGATCCCGGGTGCCCATACAGTATAAGCTGCCATCCGTGCTGTACCCGCCGATCCCCCGCTGATCACGCTTACACATCGTAGCTGGCCTATGTTGGCAGCTGTCGTGCCCGGCGCTGTGCTG
Organism: Pyxicephalus adspersus; assembly: GCF_032062135.1. Classification (NCBI taxonomy): domain Eukaryota; kingdom Metazoa; phylum Chordata; class Amphibia; order Anura; family Pyxicephalidae; genus Pyxicephalus; species Pyxicephalus adspersus. The sequence goes on along the minus strand of NC_092863.1, from coordinate 55,958,822 downwards.
TGATTGGTGATGAGCAGGTGACAAACCCTTTCCTGGGCCGGCCTCATGAATAATAATGAGCCTGGCAGCCCTCCTCCCCTTTGTGCGAGCAGTGTGTGGGTTCAGCCCTCCTCCAGCCCCGTGCAGGCTGCAGTGTCCCCGGTCTATGTCACACTGGGCCCGGATGAACAGACATGGCCCTCTCCCTGAGTAACGATGACGAGGAATACGATTCGGAGCAGGATCAGGTCAGTGTCGGGCGGTTAGTGGCCCCGGGCTGGGGGGGCCCCCCGGGTTACAGGTCCGGATGGCTGAATAGGAAGAGGTCCAGGAAACGGGCTGTTAGTAGAATTGGTGTGGAGGTGGGGGAGGGACTTGGCTGGGGCAATTAATGATCGCTTCCATCGGGCTAATAATCCGAACATAAGAGCAGCAAACCATCACATGTGCCATGCTTCCCCCCACAACATCTGCCCAGAGATCGGGGTGATGTGCCCCTGGGTATAGGGATCGCTGGGGGTGGGCAGGCTTCATCCCCCTGCACATGAATATTGTGTGAGCCCCAGGTAAGATCGGTGTGACATTGTATCACATTGTATGCCTGGATGGTGATCATACCATACACAACATTGCCCCCCCCCCCCCCCCCCCAATAGGG
>NC_092863.1:55928349-55957845 GCF_032062135.1 Pyxicephalus adspersus | reverse complement strand
CATGCGTGTACTCCTGGAAGCGCTGGCAGGTTTTCTGATGATGACAATAGCGAGACATGTCTGTACAATGGGGTGACAACACATTGGAGACCAGGACAGAGCGTTGTCACACAAGGACCCCTATGGCAGGATCACCACAAACTAATTTAAAGTGACTATCGTTCTGCAAAGAAAATTTGGGATCAGGCAGGTCTTTACTGCAGAAGAAACAGACGATGGCTCCTCTGCAAAAAAACATATTATCTGCTTCTTCCCTGTGTATTCCTTTAAACGTATGCTCGGTCTCTATACAGCTTAGCGTCTGATGTCGGGATATGCCGGGTATCCTGGCACCCTTCTGAGCTTACATTATTCTGGCCTGCCAATGAAGATTGGAAGCCAAATTATCTAATGACGATTAGAACAAGGACAGATACATGTTTTAAAAAAAATTAAGAAAAGACTGACAGGGTTATTGTATTGCAGAGGGGAAATGGTAGATTTAAAATACTGAAAATTACTTTTTTAAAATGTTCCTAAAATATTAATAATGGCTAATTTTAGCGTATATTAGCTAATATTAGATTTTAGGTAATGGGTGTGCATATTATTTTAAAATGAACTTTTACAGGTAAATATAATATGGAGTTCAGCTGTAAAACAGGAAAGCACTTCTTGCCATTCTTTGCAGGAACTGGCTGCTGTACAATATTTTTCAATATCTGATTGGTTGACTTGTGGGATTTGTTTTACAGAGATTTAGTAAATCAGCCCTGTGTGTTGAGCTGGATTGTAGTAATGGAAGATGCATATTGTTCCCCCATATGGTCTGTGTGCTGTCACTGCAATCTAAGAATGGCCTCTCAACATTCATTTTGTACCAATTTCTCCATTAAACCGTCTGCTGAGTCTGCTGATTTCTATTGGTTCCCTTTGTGTAGATTCATATAAATATCCACATTTACTATTCAGAATGCCTTCAGATCATTTCACTCGCAAACATATGTGAAATGTGAAGTTGTGTAGGAGGGAATTAGCGAATCCGTGTCAGTGATGTCAAATAGCAATATTTATTATTGGATCGTTGCTCTGTATTGATTTACAGAAGGATCATGTACAGTTGTGAGAAAAAGAAAGTATACCTTATAAAAAAAGACACAGTGTAAGATGTTGTGTTGTTCTTCATCTGAGATTTTATTTACCAGATTATTTTTTATTATGTCCAGATACACAAAACCTAAGAATTGCAAGAGGGTGCACATTCTATTTCTCCTGACTGTATATTAAATGTTAAAATACAATACAAAGCAGGATTCTCCCCGTCATCAAATAAATAATATTATATACAGCCACACACAAATCAGATTTTCATGTGACATGGTTGGATTCAAAGCCGAGGGGTCCATAGGAGCATTAATAACCTTTACATGGTCTAAAACAGTGTTCCCCATAGTAGCTTGAATCAATATTCTGGGGGGGGGTGGGTTTACCAATTTTTTCTTTTTCATTGGTGTATAAATATCCTTCACAAATTTTTGGGGGGATAACTTTTCAATGGATTTCTACTAATGTACAGTAAATTTTGGCATTCCCTAAATAAATACAATAACTACAGATGATTGTACTGGAATGTACAATCCTTGGAAGTAATGGTAACAGCCATAGACAAACATAGGCTGAATCACTGCTTTCGATTTTTAAAGGATCCCACCAGACACAGGATATTGCTCTGATGTGTTTGGTCTAATGTTTCTGTTTAAGCTATGTACACACACTAGAGACCAGCAATTTTGAATGTTTCGGGCAAAAGTTCCCCAATATTCAGAGATGACCTCTGTTATTTCCAGATGCAGCGGGGTGCCTTGTGCTTGCCCTTCCCTCTCCATAGAACTGAACAGTGGTTTCGTTCTAGAGTCACTGGAAACTTATCGCAAAAGACTGTTACCAAAAATGTGACATCTGTAGGCAGCTTTAGTCATATAGGTTGTTACAGTTACATTGTTTACAGGGAGATATCTGGGGAATCTACAGTACAACATTTCCAGTACTGCTCAGCTCCCAGAGGACCATAGAGTGATCTATAAAGTTCAAGGGCAGGTAATTGTAGGATTTGGTATGGAAGGTCGGCTATTACTAAAAGTAAATTTCCTCTTTACAAAGGATTTATGTATAATGGAAAGATGGGGTAATTTTACTGGTCCAGAATTCAGATCACAACTAAATATCTGCCTGTGTATACCAGCAAGAGCTATACAAGGTCAGATTCCTGCACCTTCTGACACCACTTTTAGTTTGGTTTTCTAGTGATTTCCAGTCATTACATTTGTGCTTCAGGGCTGATAAGTGATATATAGGAACATTGCTTTATTGTTTATTGCAAATCCAATGCCTTAAAGTAATTGTTTTTTATTCTTGTACAGAACCGAGCAGTGGGAAGACCAAAAGGGAAACTCGCCACCTCTCCTGCAGTTAAATTATCTACTAACAGAACCAGCGCCGGTGCCCGTCGGAGACGCACAAGGTGTCGCAAGTGTGAAGCATGTTTACGCACAGAATGTGGAGAATGTCACTTTTGCAAAGACATGAAGAAGTTTGGCGGCCCGGGGAGGATGAAACAGTCATGCATAATGCGGCAGTGCATAGCTGTAGGTATCTCCATCAGTATCTACGTGCTAAAATTTGATCTTTATTGTGCATATTATATATTTATAAGATATATCCTTTTCTTGTCACATTCCGTACTGCATATACAATATTATCTTGTCCTGTATATACAATGCAGGACAAACTGTCCTGTCTTGTACTTTAGGGCTTTATGGGGCCACCCACATTCTAGGTTGGGAGTGTAGAAGAGTCCTAGAAGTGAGAAATAAAGTAAGTATTCCTCCATATTGTATGCCCCTAGACTAAATGATCATTTGTAAACAGGGAATGGGGAAATAAAAACCCAAATTGAAAATTATTATTAGAGTTCAGCTTTGAAGATTAAATGGTCTAGGACAAAACTAAAGGATGTTTCTGCTCTTGCTAACTGTCAATCAAACAACTTTAAAGATAAATCAAACCATCAGCCTTCACAAATTTTCACTATTGTTGGTCGTTTTATGTTGCCAATCAGTTAGCTTCAACCTCCCAATCTTTCATACATTACTGTGAGAATGAAGAACTTTTATTGCACAGTACTATCAACAAGTACAGTTTTCACACTTACCATTTGGTAAATATTGCCCATTGGCCAGTTTTGTTTCTGGAACCTTGATGTTACTGAGGTTTCCTTCAGAAGGTAAATAGGGCAGACTGCAACCATATAAACTTTTCTGAGGTTATTTCCTATTTCCAAATCATATATAGAGGAGTAATAGCTTATTAGGAGTGCTGTGCGTTGATGGGCCACAGTGATTGGCAGTTGTCAGTATCTGCCAATACATAACTTCTAATGAATGTGGGGCTCTATAGGCTTTCCTGCCAATGTCTTCTTGTCATATATCCCAGGACATTTTCTGGGGAGTCCTTGTTTTCACATGTCAAAGCTGTTTTGGTGGTACAAGGGGGGACTACCCAATATAAGGCCGGTTCTGCCTCTGTTTGTCCAAACAGCAAAGGAAAAAAAATCTTGAGTTCCCAGATACTTTACAATTAAAAAGAATCCTATAATGTTTAAGATATCAGTGTGATTTTCTGCTTTTCTTTTTTCTTTTAGCCCGTTTTGCCTCATACAGCTGTTTGCTTAGTATGTGGAGAAGCTGGGAAAGAAGACTGTGTGGAAGGCCAGGAAGCCAAATTTAATGTCATGTTGATGGAATGTTCCATCTGCAATGAAATAATCCATCCAGGATGCCTTAAGGTAGGTTGTCTTTAGGTATTTCACATCTATTGTAGATATTAAGTAGTTGCTACCAATGATTTAGAATTCTGATGCACATACCTTTTGATAGGTGTAGTAGGTATTGTCCTTTTAGTAGGTATGTATATTGCTGTATATTCCATAACTATACTATTTAAATGTTACATTTAAATTGTGAATATTACATTAGTAGGTTGACTCGTGTAAATTACCAAAATGACTAATGACTATATAAATGCTATATTTAAATAAAGCCCATGTAAATAACAAATTGACTATATTCTATAAAATGACAAAAAAACAGTGCAGTAGTTAGAGTTTTGGATTGTTGAAAACCCAATTCCAGTATTGTTGCTATTTTAAAGTGTAACTAAACTCAGGAGGAATATTTTAAATAAAAGGCATGTTTATGTTCTGAAACCGAAGTATAGAAATACCTTTTTATTCATCCCTATGTGATACCATTCAAAAGATATTTACATTTTTTGCTTGTTGATCAGTATGAATAGACAAGATGGGATGTGCCAGTCTATACTTGCCCCCGTAAAATCTGTTTGTTGCTGTTGATTTCTCTGCGCACAATGTAGCATAAAGCTAGGTGATTCACATAACATACATATTTCAGTAGTGAATTGATTGATAGGCGTCTCATATCCCTGTATATCTCTTTTATTATCCATAGTAGATAGGCAACGGTTAAGAATTGAAAAATGAATCTCTCAGCACGCATCATCCTGGCACTAATAGCAAAACTGCTGTAGGAAACTGCGCCCTTATAACCAATGTCACTGTTATTGTACTAAGACTCTCATTTATAATATTCTCTAATGTGGTAGTTTCTACCACATCAAAATTCCTGGTTGATCAACCTTTCTTTCCAGCAGCACAATTGCTATTTATTTGGCTGAGTTCCATCATTTAATAGTCTTTGCAGAATTTTTCAATAGCTTTCTGTAGCTATAATTAGTTTTTTCTGCAATTGCCAACATCTGCTCTGCTGCTTCAAGTTATCTGATACAAAGAGCTAAATAATGCAGTAATCATGACTTCTGCCATATGAAAGGACCTTCCTGATGCAGAAGATGATAGTGCTGAGCGTGAGGTTTGCTTTCAGCTGTTGTGTCAAGATATTGGGGATTTTTATTCCTTTGTTCATTGCCAAATTACAAGAACAGTAACATTCCAAAAGGGCAACATAAGAGTATTCACTTATAATTTTTTTTGGATGCAATTATACATGCAATCATTTATGCTTACTATGCATCTTACCGTTGTCATGCATGTATGATATTAACCACCTGAGCATTACACTGATGTCTAGATTTCTGTACCAAAAGTGTTCCACTGTTTTTCATGAAACTGGTATAGGAGAAGGCACCCGACGCTGGAGAGGGAGATCGACGGACGACGATCGACGGAGGACGACGCTGGAACACGACGCTGGATGAGCACAGCTGGACCAGGTAAGTGGGGATTTTAATGTACGGAAAATCTCGGGTTTAACGAAAATAGCAACTTTTTTTAGCCCGTACAAAGGTCGGGCTTAACGGTCGGGAGGTTAAGGTCCTGTCTGTTGTTTGTTTCAGTAATGCTTCTTTTCCCATAAAGGGTAGTAGGAATGCAAAATCTGCTTGAAGTAGGTTTAATGTGGTATGAGGGCTCAAGTTTAGGCCAGAAGCAGGCCAACTGCAGATCAATACAACTGAACCCAAATGCACCCTAAAGCAAGCTTCACTTGGCCACAAACTCTTTGTCTATTATGGTTGTACTGGGAGAAAATCTCACACATATTGTTTAGATCAGGGGTGGGCAAACTTTTTTAGTCAGGAGCCACAATCTGAAATAAAATTTGACAGAGGGGCCGGGCCGATGGGAGAGTGGGCTAAACTAAACCAACTAAACGTGACTTTATTATGGCATAACCCCGCCCACTACCCCATCGCAGATCTGAGCCTGAGGTGTGTACTGGCCTGAGGTGCTTGAAGCAGTTAGAGCAAATCTGCACATGAATGCCAGCCTTCAAAGATCTAGGACACTTTTTCTTGTAGGTTTGTGTTACGCAATAAATACATGAAACAATAGACAGGAAGCAGATTCAGCATGGCTAGATAGTAATGGACATTGTTTGGCATACCACCCTAGCAACTTACTACAGTAGAGAAGAAAATGCAATTATCTCACCTAGGCTGACCCATTGTGAGTGATCAGATAAGCCCACAGGACATAGCCTATCTATATGAAAACAAAACCCAGTCAGGCCTCTTACTACAGCAAATATAAAAGTTTGGCATAGCTATTTTGTGGAGGTCATTTTTTAAAGCGTCTTTTTTTCTATTGCCCAGTGTTTAGAACATTTATTCAAAGTTAGAAATTTTAAAATGTCACAGCAAAAGAACCATGTTAATATATTGTATTCTGACAACACACAGCATCCTTGGGGCTCTTTGGTTCAGGCCTTCCCAGTTGCCTTTTGCTAAACTTCTTAATCATTACCCTTCTCCTCTTCTACAAAAAATACGTTCTAATTAATCTTTTGTCCCAAGACAAAAATTTGGAAGGGCTTTTTGTGCTCTGTAAGGTAAGTATTGACAGGACAAAGAATAGCTCTGATCTTCTGATCAGAGCAAATACCAACATTGGTTGGGGTTTACATACACTTTAAATATTACTTATGGTTTATTTCTGAATTATCATTTGTGTACACAAATTGTAAGTTGTCTTAACAAAATCCATTTACGATCAACTGCTCTGGTAACTATTAAGCTTGTGATGGGACTTCAGAGTGATAGATTCAGGAAAGGGAAGTAGTGAAATTGTGTCTCATTACAAGTGATATAACTGTGTTAAGAAAACATTTTATCACTTATTTTTACAGATAAAGGAATCTGATGGAGTGGTAAAAGACGAACTTCCAAACTGCTGGGAATGTCCAAAATGCAATCATGCTGGGAAAACTGGGAAAGTGAGTATATGGTTACTGCATATGCTGCCATGTTATGAGAAGGACTGGCATCTGGGAATATTGCAGAGGGGCTCATGTTTGTTCATCTTTTCCAAGATGTAGGTAGTAAACTGTTGTTCTGCATTTGTATGCAGTATACAAAAATTGTAATCATCAGTAGTGGAACATTGTGCACCCCCAAAAACCAGGCTGGGTTTTATTGTGGGTTTCCAGCTTGATGCTGGTCTCTACCCTATTGTCCTATAAAAAAAGTCCATAAAAATATTTATTCAGTATCTATGGGGGAGCAGACTGGTCTCATTAGGATGCTACTAACAAATCCTTTTCTAATATCTATTACATTGGGAGAGAATTTTGTTGTGCATAGATAATAGTTGGGGAGGCTCCCACTGTTTCTCAGTTGTTCAGCCATAAGTTGAAATGCATTTTAGTCTACAGAAAGATCTAGGGTGGAATGGTACTATCTGGCAGGGGTTTAGGTCGCAATACTGGCTAAACAAAACTATACATTCATTGCATTTCTATTTGTATTTAGCTCTTCAGCTTTAAACAACCTTTTCACATTGATTTATGTAGTTTGGGTGTCTTCAGTTTATTTAATTCATATATTTTTCTTTTTCTTATAATAAATGAATTGAATCCCTCACAATTAAGCATAAGATATAAAGTGTTTCATGTTTTTTCACTTTTTGGTCTACAAGCAAAAAAGAGGTCCAGGATTTAAGTATGCTTCCAACCTGCCTGGGTCTTTGCTTAAGGAGCAGAAGATGAATCGAGATAATAAAGAACTAACAGAACTTGTAAAAAAGAAAGAAAGAGAAGAAACCCCCAGGCAGAACTTGGAAGAACAGCCCAAAAAGAAAGTCCTGGAGGGAATTATAAAACGAAAACCCGAGGATGGTCCCTTTAAAAGGAAACGCCCACTAGAAAAAACTTCAGATCCTGCAGTAAGGAAGAGGGTGAGTTGGCTGATTATCTAATTTAAATGGGTGCTGAAATAAAAAAGCTGCATCATTTTGTGATTTCTGTGCTGAGAATGTTCTTGGACAACTCTTGGTTATTTTCAGCTTAATGTAAAACAGTGGCAAACCCAGAGATCCATACACCAGGCTCATACAAACAGATAATGCGGCTGAACATTCATTCAATGCCTCAGTTCAGCATTAGACTCTCAAATAAAGTGTTGGGTGGCGTTTTTAATGTAAAGCCATAGCCTTCCCTACTAAATACTACTTTGCTTAATTTACTGGGCCATGGCTAGATGCAACTCCATTACATAAATGGGTAGAAAGTATTTGAGCTGTTGTTCATACATGTAGTGTAAAGATGGTGCAATAAACATGTTATTTCCCATGTTATGAGAAAGCAGTGCCCTAACATGCCCTGGCATCTTTATTGTGATCATGGTTGTTGGGGCTGTTTTAGTTTACCTAAGGGATATAGGTGCAATGTTATATTTTTACTTGTGAGTTTGCTTTAACTGACATTATCTGCAGATTGTTTTGATGTATTTTTAAACAAAGACATTGCAGACACTGTTTGCAGGCTTCATTTATATTAGATCTGCAGTCAGTGCTCCTGAGACACAGATTGAATCTGCTCTTTGTAATTACAGCAAGCATAGAGGCCATGGCTGGTGCACAGACCTGGGATATTCTAATTACATTTTTTTTGAGTGTATGTCTAATGCTGCCTAGACACTATAGCGTTTATAATTGTGTTCAGATGAAGGGGTCGCCAAAGATGCGCCATATTGGATTACTAACAACTTTGCACTAACACTGCTTTTGTTCTACAACTGTATAAAAAGAAAGACTCACAAGATTTGCAGCCAGAGACAGCAGAGCAAAATAATACAATCATAACGAGTAATGATAGGAGGTTATAGGTGCAGACATACCTAGGCACCTTCATATACTACAGTGTGCACTGATATTTGCAGGAGTAATTCCAGACAAAAGATCATTCAGAGATCATTCAGACTTCATTGCTGGTGTATTTCACCTGCAGTTATCTCTGACTTGCTTTGGCATTCTTGTATACTTGCATGGGGTGATAGTATCACAGAAAGTTGTAAAATTAATTTAACATGTAATTGTAAACAAAAGTGAGACAATTGTCCCTCTTCTGCGTTAGTTAGAAATGTAATGGCCTATAATAATCCTATACCATAGCATGTACAAATGTTCAAAAGATGAATAAAAACATGTAGTTGTTTAAATTATCAACTAACATTGTTTTTTTTCTGCTGCAGTTAAAACTAGTGAAAGAAGACAAGCTCTTCAAGAAAAAGGTACATTATATTCTAGTTATTTGAAAATGACCAGCTTATATTGACATTTTATATAGTAGATAAGCCTAATGCCCAGCCATGACTCATTCATTACTAACTCTCCAGACATAAATGGTATTTTTTCACTATGGGAGAATCTCACCACCCACCAATGAGTTTAGTTCCTCTTTAAGAAGTCATGTGACAAAGTGCCCTGGCCTACCCTTCTCCACTCACCGCGCGCCACTAAGCAGAAATAGCCCTGTGAACAGAGGAGAATAGGTCACATGACCTTCTATCCTCCAACCATGGAGCGCGATCTTCTCCAATGATCAGTGAGATTTGTGTGGTGCTTCCAGGACACACACAGAGGCCGGATCTTTATGAATAACAAAGTCCGGTGTGCATAGTGCAGCAAGGAATTCACATTTTTCATTCTCTTATAAATATTCCTGAGTCAGGAAGAGTAAGGAAAGTTAAACATTGAAGCAAATATGATTTGTCTAGCCAATTCTATTAATTCATGACGGAATGTTCAGATTTTTCTATAGGCCGGGTTGTGGCCCACCGTTTGTAATATTACCCTGGTGCACATCCTGAGATTCGGCATCAATGTTGCTCTGAAATGCCGACAGTTGTAGCGTGTCATACCTAAGCACATCCAAAACCTATTCTTGCTGCGTTGCCATGGTAACAGTCAAACAGCGCAAAGACGCACAGTAACCGTGTACCCATTAAAGATGAAATTATCTTAAACCATCATCGTTAGAAGGATGGTGTTCTGTACGTGTTACTAGTTTCACTGGAGTGTGTGAAGAAGTAGCCATTCAGCTTTATAAATCACACAACTTGTAACAGGTTTAGTTATCCCAGGTCTGCACATAAATAAGATTACTGGCTGACAATTCCTACAAAGCAAGTGGAATATCTGCTTCTCCGTCTCTGCGGATTGATTGTTACACTAAGGCTCCTGTGCCCCAAGGGGGTTCTGATTCCATATTGTTTATATTTCTCTTCTGTTTGCTCTTCACATCCTGGAAACAGTTGTTTTCCTTTACAGTGTACATCTTATATTAAATGGCCACTTTACTAAAAATTGGAACAGCTAGTCTAGATTTTTAGGTCACTGTTTTCCTATTTCCATTAGCGAGAACAGAAAGAAAAATGTAAGGTGGGCAGCGACAAGCCTGTTCGTTTATGGAAGTGATTGCTTCTTTTTTGTTAAGCTTATTGATTGAAAATCCATCAAAAACATTCATTTCTCAGCTTTTATAAAAAAAAAAAATGTAATAGTTAATAATGAAAAACATGCAAACATATAAAAAGCATGGCCAGTGTTTGATTTAAAACAGAATTAACCCACCAGCTGTGAATTAAAAATATGGAATACACAATATAAAATCCCTAATCAAACAAACCAATATTGTTTTCTACCAACATAAGCACTCCAAACAGATCTTACCAAACTTTGTCACTACAGATCTAATTAGAGGCTAAGATGGTGCTACGGACAATATATGTTTTGAGCTTGTCACTAGCATTAAAAACTCTTTACCACAATATTTAATTGTAGTGTAAGTTATTATAATTGTACAAGTCAAGGTTCAGTAATCTCATATTGAGTCTACTTGTCTTGATACCTTATACCATTGCATTAGGGGGTTCTGCCTGTCTGTAGGTTACTGTTCTGAAAAATATATTATCACTGAATATTCATTCTAGTTAGGTGTCACTTCAGGATATTTGCAATGTGGCTGTTTGGTTTTTGCAGCAATGTTGTATATACTGGTAAGCTTTCTGCACAGAGTGCCTGGAGATATGTACATACAACATCCAGATGGATAATGAGTCTCTGCATAACTTTATCCGGCTTGGGTTCTCTAATTCTGTACTTATAAGTTCTTAAATCCCAGATGGCTTTCTGCCTTAATGAAACCCCCAGTAGAAACATTTTAGGTTGTCTTTTTATTGGATTGATATTAAATAGGAATATTAGAACAGTCTGCTGGCATTGGAACATTTGTGGAAGTCACATTTTGCTGACTTGGCTTGTCATATGTTTCATTTTTGTAGCAGGTAATACTGGATAATAACAATGTAAAAGTATTTAGGATTTTGAAGTTAGTATCCTCATCTTCTTATTAATGATCTTCTGAAATATATTTTGTAAAAACATTTACTATCTAGTTCAGTTATACATGAATAGGATGTTGATATTTGTCATTTTTAACTTTTTCAAACCTCTGGGTTGTTTAAAAGAAAGTGTAGGCACATAGGGCCTGATTTATAAAAGCTCCAGGGCTGGAGAGGATACACTTTCATCTGTGAAGCTGGGTGATGCAGCAAACCTGGAATGGATCTGGTCCAGGATTGAAAACATTTGCTGACAAATAGCAAATGACTTTAAAGAAATACATTCCAGGTTTGCTGTATCACCCAAGTTCAGTGATGAAAGTGTATCTTCTCCAACCTTGGAGAGATTTAATATAATAAATCAGGCTCATAGTGAGAAAGGAAGTTCTAAAAAATGTTTTCTGTGTAAAATGCTTAGAATTGTCCCATTCGTTCCTTTAGCTGTTGGTCAGTATGTATCCTTACAATGAAATTCTCCTTGTATTTCTTGTGGTTTCAGAAGAGAACCTGGAAGACACCTGAAGAACGAGCACTTATGGCCAAAACATTGAGGCGCATTAAACAGGAGCCAGATGACGACATGGCCGAATCTGTCCCGAAATCTAAAGAGAGTGACCAGTCCAGGTCCAGTTCACCTACTGCTGGTCCCAGTACAGAGGGTCCAGATTCAAAGGAAAAAAAGAAAAATAGGAGGAAAAGAAAAGTCCCTAATAAGGAACTCAGCAAAGAATTAAGCAAGGAGCTAAACCAAGAGATCCAGAAAACAGAAAATAGTCTGGCAAATGACAACCACCATCCTATTAAATCTGAGCCAGAGAGTGAAGATGAGGAGCCCAAGAAATGTATGAATACCAATGGGGAGCGCATGAACCGGATCAGTAAAGAAATGAATGGAACTCCAAAGGAGTTTAAGCACCAATCTCTTCCAAGCCCAAGGGCAACACCAAGGGTCGCCAATCGCCCTCCACCTTCTTTGTCACCTCCAAAATGTGTACAGATGGAACGTCACGTAATAAGACCTCCTCCCATCAGCCCTCCTCCAGATTCCCTACCTCTGGAGAATGGGGCAACCCATGTGATGCAGAGAGAGGTCTGGATGGCCATTTTTAGCTACCTCAGCCACAAAGATCTGTGCATCTGTATGAGAGTCTGCAAAACGTGGAATAGATGGTAAGTGGGTGTTATCTGTACATTCAGAGTAAAGTTAGCTCGTGCTCCACAGGACTTTACCTAGGACAGTGATTTTATCCCCATCTAGGCGCCATGGGTTAAGCAAAAGGAAATCAAGTTTAATACCAAATTTACCACCGGCAGGTATAGTAGGTTTTTTAAGGAGGGGGCCTAGCAAGCATAAGCAGACCTTTCACATGTGTGTAGGATCCAGTTTAGGTGCTATCATCTACTTAGATGAGCTGTGTAAATATCAGGACAGGATAGACAGAAGTATAAATCCATTGGAAATAAAACTGCTCTGTTATATGTAATTTACGTCTGTAATAAGTGGTTTGCCTGACAATAAATCTATATGTATGACTGTTTTATGTTACCTCACCTAACCTAAATATTAATTAATGATGCCACATAGTGCAAGGTGTACTGGAAAGAAGCTGACCACAGCAGTATGTACAGTCCTGGGTAAATACAGGCACATCAGCATATAAAGGTTGATTCTCTCACATTCTGCATGGCTATTTTTAGACATTACTGTAAAAATAAACCTGGCTTCTGTATAATGAAGTGTAAAACTTCTGTACATAACGTGCCTCTGGCAGAGCATTTATAACCAAGAAATTGAAGTAGGAATTCTGGAGTAGATATTGCCTATTTGCAGAAAGAATGGCTGGAGAGTGAATTCTGCATACTACAGGGACCCTCAAATACACCATCATCCTTGTTTATTCTGCATTAAAATAGAACATTATTTTCACAATGTATCAGTTTAAAATGAACCAGACATCCAGAACGTTTTTTTGAAACCAGAAAAGTAGATATTTTCTGCTATCGGGGGAATAAAGGAAACGGAGGAGGGGCACACAAAAATGGTAAAACGAGTAATCTGATAAAAAAGTGAAAAGAGGACAGAGGGTAGTGTACAGCTAGTGCTGAGTAAAACAAGCAGATAACATCAAAAAGAACACGGGACATAGCGCTAACGGAACTGAATAAGGTTAGGCTTGTAAAGCACTCTCTCTTTTTATATAATTCTTGTTTTTACTTTTTTATACTTTGCTGCTTATCTGCAATCTTATTGTTGTTACATTCATGCAGCTTTTTTTGCAACTACTTTCTTCTTGCATATTCTCCATGGGTGGCATTTCTATGGACAGGATTCCTGTTGGTTGAGAAGACAAAGTGCAGAGAGATGAGCCTTTTATGTGCTTCTTTTTTCACTGTCCAGACAAACCTCTGCCTGACGTTCTAAAACATTCAGTTTTTTTAATGCCTGTGTCCCTTCAGAAATCCATATTAGTTCCGGTGTCAGTGACAACAAAGGGCCTTAAGCCTTCATCGTTTATTATGGGGTATAAAAAATAGGGCACTTGTCTACATTGACCATCGAATCCTGGAATTGGCAGTGCCCTATAATAGTTGTTTTCCTTTTATTAGGGGCCAGTGAATGAGTTTTGCATAGAATGTACTTACCCTTATTGTTTTTACTTTTTTTATTTTGTTGTATTTTGTTATACAAGGAACCGTACATCCTGGTAATCATATTTCTCTTGCAGGTGTTGTGATAAAAGATTGTGGACGCGAATTGATTTAAACCGCTGCAAATCTATAACTCCTCTTATGCTCAGTGGGATCATCAGGAGACAGCCCGTGTCCTTAGATTTAAGCTGGACGAACATATCAAAGAAACAACTGAGTTGGCTCATGAACCGGCTTCCAGGTACATTGCTTGTGTCCAATTCCTCTTTAAAATGAAATGTAAAGTGTAACCTAAATGTATTATTATTGTTTATTGGGGAGGGACAGTTAGTCATTATCAGGTCTTTTGCTATATGTGCCCATTAGGGAGGTTTCCTGTCCCAGTGCCAATGTTGTCACTACACAGAAAGAGAGAGAAGGATCTTCAGTAATTTTCTTGTTTAGAGGTAGAAGTCTAAAACGTTTAGTTTTTTTTAATGCCTGTGTCCCTTTAGAACTCCATTTTCGTTCCAGTGTCAGTGACAACAAAGGGCCTTAAGCCGTCACCATTTTAAATGGGGTATAAAAAATAGGGCACTGGTCTACATTGACCATCGAATCCTGGAATTGGCAGTGCCCTATAATAGTTGTTTTCCTTTTATTAGGGGCCAGCGAATGAGTTTTTGCATTGAAAGTACTTACCCCTATTTAATACATTTCAGCAAAACTGACAGGCACACTTCCATGATAAATTATCATGGAAGGACCTGCTTAATACAGCAAACTCAGAATGGATCTGGTCAAGGGTTTAAAACAAACCCCAAGAGCTAACTATTTTTCAGTTCCAGGTTTGCTAGATCACCCAGGTTCTTCTTTTTCTCCTGTCTTGCAGAGCTTTAATAAGTCAGGGCCACTATGTCTACATTAGCAGAGCCATATTACACACTTTAGATCATAAAGTCAAGACTTCAGGTAAAAGCTCAGAAAATCATGTATTTTAAAAGCTTACTTGCAGTATTTTGCCATTCTATAAATTATTTTTTTGGGGCTTGTGATGTGCAACCGAACGTGCTACAGAATGTGTTTATTTGTTACATGCAATCTTCTGTTCGGACAGACATGTAATAAGTAATAACATGTAGCAATTATACTGTTTTTGAAGTACTCTGTATTTTTCTTTACTGAATCTTGATGTTCAATGGTTTATCTTATTTTTAATTCCCTCAGCTCTAAGGGATCTGAATTTATCGGGTTGTTCCTGGATTGCCGTATCTGCACTTTGTAGTTCCAGCTGTCCATTGCTAAGATCGCTCAATGTCCAGTGGGTAGAAGGCTTAAAAGATGCACAAATGAGGGATCTTTTATCTCCCCCAACAGATAACAGGCCAGGTATGGTTCAGTCTTCTTTACTAGTCATGTAAAAGGATATATTGATTTATATATTCAGCTGTGTACAATTCAGTATCAAAAGTCATTCAAGTTCAGTAGCCAGTAAGATGTGTTGTCACTCTATAGTCCCTTCTATGTTTACATATTATTAGTTATGTTGTGGACTCTTCAGTTACCCAGTACAGATATAAAATAAAAAGTGCTGTGTAACTATACTAAAACAAAAGTGAATATTCACACTAGACAAGGCAGGTCGTCACTCTTTTAAAGAGCCACAGTTGCTGAAAATGTCTTTCCTTCCTATGTGTCAGATTCTTGGTCCCTTGCTGTGTTCTATGGTTCCTCCTGCTAGCCCGTTACTACTGTGTCCTGTATGAAAATAGGGGTCTGCAAAATGAAAGCACGGTACATTGAAAAGGACCAGAAATCCAGCAATCCCCCAAATGTTGGGTGCTGAAGATTTTTATCAATGGTTATATCACCAAGAGAGTGCAGATTTGTAGTGTGAGAGTATTCATTTTTTCCTCTTGGAGGTTTTTTTTTCCGTAATGATGAAATAGTCCTGATTTAAATAGTACTAATGATTGACTTGCTAACTTCTATTTCAGGTCAGATAGACAACCGTAGCAAATTGAGGAACATCACAGAGCTTCGTCTAGCAGGACTGGACATTACAGATGCCTCGCTTCGCCTAATGATTCGACACATGCCTCTTCTTTCCAAACTGGACCTGAGTTACTGTAACCATGTGACTGATCAGTCCATTAACCTGCTGACTGCAGTGGGTACTTCTACCAGGGATTCTCTATCAGAAATTAATTTATCAGGTAATTAGTGTTATAGAACAGGAAATTCACACTTTTTTGGTTGCTAAGTGAATTTGAGTTTCTGGAAACACAAACCATGAAAATGAGGGGGTTAGGTCACCCACCCATACTTTAGTTTTAATGGAGTCTGGTGGGCTGTATCAGCCTCTGGTTTCTTGTATGTCTGCAGCATATCTCACTTATAATTTTCTCCTCTTCGCCTGACCACTTATGTGTTTTTGGACATTTCCATTATTCTTTGTATTATTAGGAACTTGCTAGTGCATTCTTTATTATATAAAAACCAACAGGGAGAACTAGGGCAAATCTAGATGCCCACTTTAAATCTGCAGACTTGGGCATTATTGTGTGGATTTTTTTTTCTGTTCCAGCAGCTCTTATATATTTGATACTGTGAAGTCTAACAGTACAAAAATAAATGTGCAGATTTCCTGTGGCTTTGACTCTTCCTTCCAAGGAAGGATAATTTTTTGGGGACCCAGACTTCCAAACCAATTGTAAATATCTGATGAAAATGGAAAATAATTTATATGGACCCTTTGGTGTTGTGCACTAATGCAGCAGATGGGTGGAACCACAGCATAAAGTGGGGCATCCGACTTCTGACCCTCCTAGAAGTGTGTGTGGTGTAATAGATTCTTTGCCGCCCTCCCCCCAACTTTTCAAGGGGGCAAAGATCAGACATATAGATAGCAGGGCAAGTATTAAAAACTCTTTTTATACAGGGAACATTTTTAATTTGTTTTGATGGCAGCACATTTGCTTCAAAGAGCCCTTCAGCGGTCCTTAGAAATGTGTTCATACTACAAGTTCTTATGAGGAATAAAGCTTGATCAATTGAATCTGGTTTTATTTGCCAGTGAAAAAGTGCCCAGAAGTCACTATAAATGTTATAAAAAAAAAAAAAAAACATTGTAATTCTTAACTTTTGTCTTTATTAACTATTGTCTTTGTTTTCAGACTGCAATAATGTTACAGACCAGTGCCTGACTTACTTCAAACGCTGTGGCAACATCTGTCTGATTGACCTCAGGTACTGCAAGCAGGTCACCAAGGAAAGCTGCGAACAGTTCATTGCCGAAATGTCAGTAATTGTACAGTTTGGACAAACAGAAGAAAAGCTTCTTCAAAAAATTAGCTAATGTGATAAAAACATGTAGATTACTTTCCTTCAAGCTGCACCTGAAAGACAATATTGGCCTTAAAGTAGAGAGGTTTGAGGTTCACCTCTGTAATATCACATTTTCATCCAATGGTTTCTCCAGCACCACAAACACCAGCTTTTAAAGGTTGACACTGGAATAAGGGTTTGACCTTTCAAGGACTTTCTTTTTTTTTGGACAAATCCAAGGGCATGCACTTGGTAACTTTTATTTTATTGGCTCTCAAACTGTTCAACTTCCGAGCTTTGTGTGTCTTTAGAAGTGGACCATACAGAACACGGAAGCCTTCCAAAAGCTGGTGAAAAAAAATACTTTGTCATACATTATGCAGAAATATTTTTCTACACGTCTATTTGAAAGTTATATTTGCAATGTATGAGACCAGTGTTCTTTTCTGGGAGACATATAATATAGGTTAAAGGAGAACTGCCAATCTTTCCATGTACAGTTACTGAAGGCAGTGATACCTTATTAATGAGCCCATGTTGTGACCACTTCTAAAGCATGTTTAAATTAGCTTTTTTTTTTTTTTTACATGAGACGTGCATGCTGAGCCAACATGTATGTTTATTTGTTTGACACATTCTCTCTGCACACAAAGATTCAGCATCCCATGATTTGTGACCTGTTGAACAAAATTTCTTGTGATGCAGGGCAAACTGACCAGGCAGTCTCCACTAATGTGCCATTGGACAACCCGTCCAAAGCTTAGGGCCCGACGGTAACATACTTGCCTTTAGAAGTGCCATTGTTGTAAGGTGTTGTTCTTGTAACCAGTTTAACTTCCAGGTTAACTGTTCACAGGAGGGAAACAAAAAAAATACAAAACTTGTTTACCACCATTTCTTGGCTACAGATTGTTATAAAAAAGAGCCAGATCAGGTACAAAGAAGAACATGGGTCTCTTCAATCACCACTTGTAAATCTCCTTTAGTAATAGAGATGCCCCTTGCACTGGAAATTTAAGACTGGGGTAATCATTATACAGGAGATTGAACAGGTAAATGCATTTACACCAATGCATTACAAATCTATCCCACTCCTAACCCACGGAGTCAGATGTATACTTTTTTAATGTAAGTAATGTTGTTGGATTTAAAGTGTAACATGTTTATTTATGGACACATTTATTAAATTGTTTTACTAAATTGTCTCTTTTTTTTTTTTTTGGTGATACTGGCGCAAACATATCTGTCTCTATGGAGTCTGTGTTGATGGCTGCTGTCACCCAGGAGGATTTAAGACAGTGAAATAAAAATATAAGGTGTAAGATGAAAAAAGATATAGATGACAGAAGTTGATAGTTGGAGAAAGATTTGCTGACCCCTTGTACACAACGAACTGATATAACCATTTTTTCCTTATGAAACACAGTCACCATGTGTTGTGATCAGAAAGATTGCTTCTTTTCATATAGATCGCCATACGGATTCTGAGGAAGTGACCTTAAGTCACGAAATGTGGCCAGGGTGTTCTAACAATTGGTTCATTAAAATCAAACTCCAGACTACTTGATCATCTTTCTTGACTCATTTTTGAAAACTTTCCAACATCGGGCTCCTCTGTCACCTTCAGCTTGTTTAATTTTAGCTCTTCTATATGATGTACAAAAAGATGACATCAATTTTCTGAAGCCAGGAATGTCTATGATGCAACATAAAATCTTGGCAAAATGTGAATTATACATGAAAAATTATAATTGGGAAGAACTGATACAATGATATGCCACATAACAGAGCTGGAGAAAAAAAAATTGGGAGATATTGGTCTTTGTAACCAATCACAACCCTTCATTACTTCATAGAACGCTAAAAACTCTATTGCAGACAGTTTTGTGGAAATATTTATAGGAGTTGCTGACCTAGGCTCAACCTGTAACAAGAAAAGTCAAAGTTGATCTGCATACTGGATTAATGACAATGAACTTGTGTATCCCCAATTAAATTTACCACAAAAAGGACTACAGAACTTTAGAGAAGAGGTGTTCTATAGTCACAACACATACTGACCTAAGATGGCAATGCTGCTCTACCTAGTTATAGTATATTAGGGTTTGCCACCCTAGGACAAGAAATGTGTTACTGGCAGATTCACTACCTGATAAGGAGTAAAAAGAATTGCAGCTACTACATAGGTTTACATAGCACCCCATCCCAAAACAATGCAGGCAGATTCTAGCTGTACAAATAGTGAATACCGTATTTTTTGCCATATAAGACGCACTTTTTCTTCCCCAAAACTGGGGGGGAAAAGTTGGTGCGTCCTATACGACAAATGTGTTAAAAAAAATAATTAAAATATTATACATACTGACCTAAGATGGCAATGCTGCTCTACCTAGTTATAGTATATTAGGGTTTGCCACCCTAGGACAAGAAATGTGTTACTGGCAGATTCACTAGGTGATAAGGAGTAAAAAGAATTGCAGCTACTACATAGCTTTACATAGCACCCCATCCCAAAACAATGCAGGCAGATTCTAGCTGTACAAATAGTGAATAATTACTTTCTCACTTCCTTGTATCAAGAAGTTCTTCTATTTCATAGCAATCTGCTCCGCTATGTTGGCCCAAAGATTCTTCCTACATAAAAATATATCATAGGTTCCAGAATAAAGTGCAGCAAATGACTTACAAATGGAGTCACTGATGCAAAAAAAAGGAGTGTCAGAAAGCTGTCCTTTAATATTTTGCACAGCATGGTTTAAGGTTTAGTTACAATGTCATGAAGTGATTTTGAAAAGTATTATTTGTAAGGCACCGTACACAGTTCTACAACTTCTAACATCCTAGTTTGATCAAGGACATAATCACTGTGCTGCACCCAGCCTGGGCAGAAAGCTGCCAAGTCTACTATTTGCAGGCTGCTTAAAAAAAAAATGATATGCAGATACAAGAACAGTCACCCAGCATACGGAGAGAGCAGCAGTGACTGGTCTTCAATACAGGAAGCACTATTAATGTTTGATTATTGCACAAATCAGAGGATTCAGAGGCAGAATACACATTGCCCCTTATATTAAGGGCTAAACCCCAGATTAAATCAATATCATGTAAACAATTATGAATTGCTATACAGAAAATTATCTATACCAATAGTGAGTATAATTAAGACAGGAAGATATTCAGTAGTGTAGATATTCAATTTAATAAACAAGTTTTCAATCTTCCATTCCACAAGTAAATATTGTATTTCTTAGAATGAGATCATCCATTCCAGATTCATAAACACACACCAGCATGCATTTGTCTGAACACTGCTCATGTAGCTCATGAACACATCCTAACTGTAACTGTATTACAAAACACATCTCTAACACCAGATCACTCAGAAGCTTTACAGAAAACCGTATTCCTTTTACATCCTTTGAGCCCCGAATGGTAGAGCCAAGTCATACACATAATATTTGGTCTGGATAATTAAGACTTAAAGACGTGAACAGCCCGCACCACATACTGCCGGCAGATTGGACACTCGCTCATCCTCTTGCCACATTTTGTACATGTTACCATGTGGCCACACTCCAGGAGAACGCAGTCAATAACTGCATCCATGCAAATACGGCAGAGGTTGTCATCATTACCGGTCAGCTGCAGTCGATCTCGTTCTGAAAGACAGATAGGTTGGAAAACTTATTCAGAGGTTGGAAAACCTATTCAGAGGAATTAAAGAGACATGTTAATATTCAATAAATATAATAATTAGCAAATAACCCATATTACAATATGAAAGGTCAGTAGTAAAGTATCTATGGCCATGGATCAAACTGGGAAAAATAAAATTATAAAATCCCAGGTCTGTCAGTGGCCCTTAAAACGTTTCCCAAAAACTTTTGTTGGAACCTGATGCAACCAGCCTTCTGCTTCACCTCCCTCCCCTCTCTGAAGTCAAGCTGACAAGTAAATTAATTAAAACAAGGTAAATTATGCAACAATTGTTGGTAATGTGATGGTTATTTTTGAGGAATGTCAAAGAACATTCAGGTGCTGTGGATAAACACTTTGTTTATCTACAGCCCTCTCCAATAACATCTCCATAACCATTAAATTAAATCTCTGGTTACTGGCGCATAATTATTTAAGGTTGCAAAACCCTTTGTATTACATACAACTGTAATTTGTTGTGACAAGGAAAGCAATACACAGGGATCCTATGGTACTCTTCCTTTAAACATTCGTTCTAATCCCGAATGGTATAAAACTCAATAGGAAGAATACTTTGTGGTGTGAGCTGTGATGTAAAAGGGCAGCTTTACACAACAAGAACACTGCATAAAATTAAAGTTAAATTTCAGACCTGTACAAAAGAAAGACACAAACCTTCTATGTAGACAAATACACACCCTAAATTATTTTATTACCTTTAATTATTCAGCACTTACAAAGGAACAACAACCCAAAACCTACAATGGATGCCACTGGATGACCAGGCCTGTGGATCGCTTCATTGGACCCTAAGTACTGCATTGTAGGATGGGCAAATTACCCAACAGTGGGGAGTTGGATGGATTCATCAGCATATGTGGTGATCATACAGAACCTTTTGTTTCCTTTTTTGCAGTGCAGGATTACTTTAGGGTAAAAGGTAAGTGTACAACAGTGCTGCATAATATGTTGGCGCTATATAAATCCTGTTTATTAATAATGATAATAATAATAATAACAGTGGTATTTTTTGTTAAAATTTGACTAACCTTGGTCGGGTTTGAATTCCAAGTTTTCCACTGAAAGAGAAATAAAATACTATTAGGATTATCAAATATATAATTATATGATGCACATTATAAGAAATATGCAAATTATTTTTATTAAACACAAAAGACAAAAATATCAGGGTTTTTGCTCTCCACTATACCACCTTGTTTAGAAGTAATCCAAAAGAAGCACTACTTCTCAGGAGACACTAGGGGGCAGCACATACACTGCATTCATGAACCACAGAAAGTAGGGGGAAAAAAGTCTATAGTATATAGCCATGTGCACTCTCACCTCAGTGGTAGGTACCCTTGGACGGGAAGGAGGTAGCCAATAAAAGAAGCAGCTTGTCATTGGGTATCTCCAACCCAAGTGTCAGTGCTCTCCTTTATTTACCATTACATCAGACTGGAACAGCATTGTGTATAAATTGAAGTATGGCAATCAGACTCAGATTTATGATTTAGCATAAAACATTTCTTAGATGCACACGGACTATGTCACATGGGACAGATACATGCAGCTCCCTCCTTAGCCATCATTGTAATTTAATGCAGAGCTCAGCTGAGAATGAATAAACATGAAGTTCCTGCACCCATACTAAATGCCCTCACATACACCCACACTAAATGCTTTTATGTACAGAACACACATTACATTTCCTTACGTACAGGACTTTCTGTTCTCCTCGGTCTCTCTGTAAAGCCTGTTGACTTTCTCCACCAGCTCCCACTTTTCACAGCAGCCTGAGTAATTGACAAAGTTGCGAGCCAGGATTTCCTTCAGCTGTCGGATCGTGAGCGCTTCTATTTCATCCAGCCTCGATAAGTCAGACAAAGATGCTCTGGTTTGCTTTCGTGAAAGATCATTAGCCTAGGGAGATTTAGAAAAAATATGTATGTATATATTTCTCAGATGTGCTCTTTTAATTTTTTCACATTGCTGCAACATGCCATGGCTTGATTATACATTTTTCCATTTGCCAGTCCCTAGAATTACAACTCCTTTATACACCACAGCCCTCCACAGGTTCCCCTGATATCTATAAACATGGCTTGCTCCATGCACAGAAAACCGCTGATTTTCAAGGCAATAAGTCCTAGAAATAATTCAGTGATGTATACACAAAAGTGCTAAAAAAGTGAACTAAATGATTCCCTTGTGTAATTACAGCACTATACAGGTTTTGGATACTATCGCCCCTGAGGCATGAGGGTGTCATCCAGGGTAACAGTTATAGGTTGGTATTTCTTCATCTACAATTTTTACAAATATTTTGCAATGTACAAGGGTTTCAAAACAAATCTCTAATCTCCTTTCCTCACAGCTAGTTTAATCTCAGCTTCTTTAAAGATCAGTAAAAATTTACTTACTTGATTTTCCAGGGCTTCTGTATCTGATGCTACCGATATGTTTTCACTTGTTCCCTGAAAACACACAGACAACAAACAATTATCAGAAACCTTTTTATAGGTGTGTTGGTAAATGTCTGGCTATTGGCCACTTGTCTATAAAATGTTCATTGGTTTCAGCAAAAAATGTCTGGTTGGTTCATAAAGATTGCAAGCACTTAATCATATTACAGCGCAACAGGCATTCTCTAGAAACCACAGAGGTGACCTGGTAGTTACAGGTCACTGTATCAATAACTCCACTTCCTTCAGGCAAGTTTTGCATCTAGCTATACCGGACACTTTATTAGGTATACTTATCTGAATGCTCCTAATCGCAAATATATCAGACAATCTCAAGGCAGCAACTCAATGCACATAGTTATGTAGACATTGTCAAGATGTCCTGCTGATGTTCAAACATTGCATTGGGAAGAAAAGTGATTAAGGTGCCTTTGCTTGTGGCATAGTTGGTGGTGCCAGGTAGGTTTGAGTACTTAATTTTTTGATCTGCTGGGATTTTCAATCACAACCTATGCTTTACAAATACAAGTCTGAAAAAAGGGAAAATTGCCTTGGTGATGCCAGGGGTAAAGGAGGGGAATGACCACAGACTGGTTCGAGTTTATAGAAGGGTAACAGTACCACAAATCATGGCTCGTTACGACGGAGGTATGCAGGAGAGCATTGTGGACAGGCACTGGATGCTACAATTCAGACATGCTTGCCAAAATTGGATAAGAAATTACTGGGAAAAACATTGCCTGCTCTAATTAATCAAATTATGCTGTGACATTTGGATGGGAGGATCAGAATTTGGTATCAACCAGAGGAAAGCACTGATTAATCCTGCCTTGTGTCAATACTGGTGGTATAATGGTGTTGAGGGAGGGGGGTTGGCCGTATTTTCTAGGCACAATTTGATTCCTTAGTGCCAACCGAGCATTATTTAAATGCCATAGCCTACATTATTATTGTTGCTGACCATGTCCATCCCTTTAGGATCACAGTGTACTCATCTTCTTATGGCTACTTTCAGCAAGATAAGGTGCCACATTCCAAAGTTCAGATCATCTTTGTTGAACATGACAATTAGTTCACTGTACTCAAGTGGGCTCCATAGTCACCAGATGTCAGCCCAATAGAGCACCCTTGGTATGGGGTGGAACAGGAGATTAATGTGCAGACAACAAATCTAAAGCAACTGTGTGATGCTATCATGTCAATATGGACCAAAATCCCTGAGGAATGCTTCCAGCACCTTGCTGAATCTATGCCATTAAGAATTACGACAGTTCTTAGAACAAGGGGGGGGGGGGGCAACCTAATACTAGCAAGTACCTAATAAAGTGGCCAGCAAGTGTTTGTATGCCTTCTAAAATGAATAACACTGGCAATAAAAGTACAACAGACATGGATTCAGAACACATCCCTTTCAATTTTAAAGTGGTCAATGGGATCATACAGAAAATGAGGAAACGATAAAAACATATAATGATATGATTATTGTGACCTGATTATATATTTGATTACAATTTCAGTACCAAGTACCTGGCACTGCAGAAGCTAGTTAGTGATCATCGCTTAACAAGCTGTTCCCATTAATAAGTGACCATTAAAGTATTTGCACATTATTTATCAGTAGACGAGCCCTATAACAATATGTACTGAAGCAATGCTGCTTCAAAGGTCAGCGACAGCTCATTTACACTTTGTTAAAACGGGTCTAGAATTTAAATAGGAAAGGTCTGCAAATATGTGAGCCCCCATTAAAACCTAGAGCTCATTATTGCTGGGTTTAGGATACTTAGCCTTCAAAGAAAGCAGCAGAATGGTACATTGACATCAATGGTTCCTTCAGAAAATGGCCTAATACTAGGCTCTGTGGTGTATAGATTTGAAATCTTAATCTGTTTGTAAAGACGAGACATTTTTGGAGAGCCCAGGAAAGGTTTAATACTCTGGTCCGCTTATTTTTTTTGCTCTCTTTGGAGAAAGCTCCCATCATATCCTGTCCTGGAGACTGAACAGGAATTAAAAGGTAACTCTCTCACTGGTGAGGGCAATCCTCCTTAGTTGTCACCGAAACAGGTAACCACATTGAAAAATTTCAGATTACATTATGTTTCACTGACAATTCTAAAAACAAAAAATTTCCCCTCACTTTCTATCCTAATTACCAATGGTAAAAGGGTTCAATAACGCCAACATGCACCAATAACAAAACATTGCACCATTAACAAAACTTGACAAAAGCTCCAACCCTTTCTCACTATCCAACAATAACAAGCTTTGCCATTACAGCCACATATCCACATATGAAGTTGTTGATACCATACCCTGTGGTTTCACACTTGGAAAACATGAATAAGGATATATTGTTAGGATATTACAATACAAGCACCCCTCTTCAGATGACTCTATGGGTAGTATGGACGCTGGATGCTTTACCGCCTCTCACATTGCTCCGCCATACAGAATGTAGTGAGAAAACAAATCTGTAATAAAAAGTCATGTGTACTCTCACCTCAACTGTAGGTATATCTAAAGAGTACCCCCAGCATATTTAGATACCTGACAAAACTAGAATGCTTTTGAGGGATAAAATCTAAAACCTTGTTGCAGAGGGTATTTTGAGGCATTTTTTTGAAATGCATTTGAGATCCGAGTAGCGGAAGGATACAGAAATAATTGGTTATATTTCTCAATTATGAAGCATCAGAATACTGTGGGGTGGGGTTAGAAGAATGTGTTCTTATGTGGGGTCAGTAGCTCTGGTAATGAAGATAACACCGTATGTTGTTGTTAGAAGGGCTGGGTGAGAGTCACAGCCCATCCATGTCAGCACAGCAGCAGACTGTAATACCACTGCAACCAAAAATGGGCCACTCTTGTCACCCCTTGGAACATATCAACCACATCCACCATGAAGAGGACTGAGACAACCCTTATATCTGTACCCCCTGAAGTTACCTGGATTGATAAACAGCTTTTTATCTGTAAATCCTTAATGTTACAGCTGAGCTCTGTCTAGCTATTATCCAATATGAATCATTCAAATAAATGTTCTATTTTTTGCCTACCAAAAATGCTTCTTCTCCCTGGTTTCATAACTTGCACCTCTTACAGGGTCTAAAACTAGTTTTAAACGTTTTTATTTCTCTATTTAGGGGTTGACACACACCAAGCTGTTCAATTTTTTATCTAAGAAGCACCATACATTACCTGTACTAGCGTATGGATCACACAAATGGTAAAAGTGAATATGAATGGAATGATACAGAGTACACTCCCGTTATACCATGAACAGTGACATATCTATCTCTCTCTCTAAACTCACCCCAAGACTTCAATTTAATGTCTGCTTTCTTTTTTTCTAATTTTGTTTATGAGGTTAAGAACAGCAGTTTCAGAAAAAAAAAAAAACAATTATTGTACTTGCCTGTAATGGATTGTCCCTGTCACTCCCTATAAGCTTAACTGGATGCATTAAAAATAATTTTATTATTTTCGTGTTAACTATTCGTCCCATCATTTTCCATGAAATACACATGTCATACACAAAGGCTGACATGTTTGAAGTCCTGCTTGTGTTACATGATTACCTGGTAGTAGTGGTAAGCTGCAATACATTACGCATTGTTTTTAGGTTTAGATACACTGGAAGCCAGAAACTTGCAGTCTGTCACCTGCTTCACCTCGTGCATGGTTTTCCAGGTTCAAAGACTTCAGCATGTAGCATCAAGCAGCTAAAAAACTACTACAACAACTCTATATAAAGTGAAGCTGTATCAAATACATTTCATAATTAAAAGTCCAACCTAAAATCAAAAGCCACAATTTACCAGCGGTTACCTTTATAAACCACAAAACCATCTTATGAGGCAGTATCCTTGGGGAGGGAGGAAGTTAGTGGGCTTAGCCATGGAAAGAACATCATACATCGTTAATACAAGGCAAAGCACACAACTATATACATAACAATCCAGGTTATATTATGTGAATGTTTAACTATGATGAATCTTACCTTTACACTGTACATTTATCTTATCTTTATATAATGTAACTTGCTATACTCTTTGAAACTCATGTTTTTCTTCAATAAAAAGTATGGAGAGAAACTACAGAATTATTTTATGGAGGAATAGAATTTTTAAATCATTTTTTCCCCCAACTGTCCCCTTGGGCTCAATACCTGAAAGTGCACAATACTAAACCTGAGATCATCTATTATCCAGTTTTGTAACTTGAATAATGTGTGCCTCATTCTAGATTTCTTTCCCACTTTGGGCTTCTAGCCCTTGGTTGCAGCATTGCACATATGATGACCCTTATGTGCGCAGACTATAAACATGCTGTCTGTAGATTGGTACAAAATTGAACAAAGCTTTGGTAAGGTGCAGGCCACATGAGAAAGAAGTAACAGCAAGATTTATACAGTGCACATGTGGCGAGAAGGGCAAATGTCCTTTATAATTTCTGTTCTGCTTTATTGGAAACAGAACAGAGCACCTTATATCTTGATCAAGTCAGTACACAGAAATGTGTTGAGTGTCCTTATTCAAGAGTGTCTATTAAATCAAATGATAAAGTTACCAATTATAAATTGATATGTAACAATTATGTTGATAAACCTATAGAATGGATTAAAGTAACATTTTGAATAATGCAGTTTGCAGTAGGTGATTATTATTGATTTGCTTGTATATGTGAATGATGGCACCTGATTTTTGGTACACCCATGTTGTAGATTGGAGTGTCTGATAATACACAATCCCAAGTACCTGGGATGTAGAAGCACTTCCCATGCTCCCACTTCTATCAGATAGTTCTCCCTGAGATGAGGATAAGGAAGATGAAGGCGCTGATATAGCAGAAAAAAAAGAGAAGGCAGATGTCTGTGATCGTGCAGAAGTGTCCATATTAACATCCATCTCCTCTTCAGGACATGGGCCATGGTGGCATAGCACCAATTCCACCAAGTCTTCCTTCTCCCTACAGCTGTCGGTGGGGATGTTTCGTAAAGTCAGATACTGCCGCAGATCCTTTACTTTTAATTTCATTAACTGAGGCCTTTGAAATGCAGTTTCTTGTAGTAGATGGCATGTACTGCAACGTCTGAGGTTCTCCTGTAGTGTAGAGCAAACTGAGCAAAAATCTTTCTTGCAGTCACAGCAAACATGCTAAAAAAAAAACATTAGGAGAAAATTCAGTCAAAATTTTACTTAAGGTACTTAAATGCAAATACAATGATATCTTAAAGGGTATACATATATCCCCAACAATAAATCTTCCTTAGTCTCCATTGATCCTGCCAGAAACCTTTTTAGCCAATATGTTTGTGTGCCCCATGCTTGGGCTGACTAATTTATTACATTGTTCTCATATCTCAGAGGCTTACAGGAATCACCAATCTATATTATAGAGAAATGGAGATAAGTGGAGTTCAGTGGTCCTATCCCATTTCTGTTTTCCTGATACAGCACAGCAAATGAGCATTGTCAACCCAGGACAAGAAATAGGCTAATTTCAGAACCACTACGGTACTTCAGTACCGTACTTCAGTACGGCTTTGTACACAAAACACATGTGCAGCCACACATATAAATTGACAGCATGATTATGACTCTTATGACCTAAATGTATGGACACAACACTTTTTATTTTGTTTTAAATACAATATGGAACAGTTTAAGCCAGGGACAATGGTTGTTTTGGCCATCTGTAAGGTTGACATTCTTTTAAATGGCCAGTAATGTATGAGGCACACATTCTACTGACCACCACACAAAGGTACTGTGATTAAAGTAAATATAGCAGGGGTTCCCTGAAGATCTTAAAGTAATTTCAAGGAACTTAACCTATATTAAAAATAGACAAGAAAATGTGGTTCAAGCTCTTGTGATTTTAGGTTTTGCAATCTCTCCACTTGGGGAGATTTCTCTTTAAAGTGTACCTATACTCACAAAATCAACTTTGGCTAATGGATAACATAAGCCAAAGTAATAATCATCTGAGTACTTTTTTTTTTTTCTGCTTGCTTTTACCTTTAACCACCTGAGCGTTACAGTGAGGTCTAGATTTCTGTACCAAAAGTGATCCACTGTTTTTCATGAAATTTTTTTTTTTTAATTGTAGACCTGTAACTTACAGAAATATGTCCGAACAGGGGTTCTAGTAGATAATATGAATATAAAAAATGTATTGACTTTTA
>NC_092863.1:55546995-55608302 GCF_032062135.1 Pyxicephalus adspersus | reverse complement strand
AGAATCGTGTGCAGGCTTTTTACTTTCAGTTTGGCTCAGGAATAGACACGCCCTGCAGCCAGCATCAGAGACACACATGCTGCAGCCAGCATAAAAAGATACACACGCAGGATCAGATATCTGGAGCTGTCTTATAAACGGGTGAGTGTCTTATTTCAATTATTTTTTTTTAAAATCGGTGGCTTACTTAATGGGGATGTCCTAAAATCAGGGAAACACGATATAGGCATTACCAAATTCATACTGAAAACAGGAGTTACCCGCCAGAAATTCTGATCTTCTGATTAAAATGCACATAAACTGGGTCAGAACACAGCTTTAATGCTGGTAAAGTTTTAGGGCTATACTTGTCAGAAGCTGCTGCTTCTTGTTCTTATCAGGCGAGCCACAGAAAAAAGCAGCTATTTGTCCTGGCTCCATATAAGATAGGCAGATGTCTCCTGCTCATTGTCATTTGGGAAATATCTGCCCATTTATTACCATCTTTAAACAATTACAATGAAGCTTGAAATTAGTAAGCAAGCCTACGTTATCAGCAGAGAAAGAAGTCCAATTAGGAATCAAGAGCAGACAGCTGCTCAAAATGCACTCTACACTGACATTACAAATTACCTTACTTAAGATGAAATACAATTATTATATTTTTCGGGTCAAACAAGGTTTTGGTTATATTGTCTAGCAAAAATGGATTTTTTAGGATATTAAAAAAATACATGGTAACAATACTAAAAATACCATTGTAACAAGCATGCATTGTTTTGTTTTTTTCCATTTTATTCAGTATTAGTTATAAAAAAAAATATAAAAAAAAAAGTTTACAAGTTTACATCAGGAAAATATTATTTAAAGAAGATAAGTTGTAGTTAGCTAGGGCTGATTAGGGCAAACTTTCAATTTAAGTAGTGACTTTGTCAATTTTCCTTGTTTGACATCATCAAAAGATTGAAGGTTATTTTATTCTGCAGAACCAAACAGACTAGGCACAAAATATCAATGTTATATGTCTGAACACGGTTTATAAACTGTGCGTCCAAATAACAATTTTAGAGAGCAGCAGTTTCTACAACAGCTGTCTTTATGGAGAATGTCCTGGCTGTCATTTTGGCAGATGGGAATTGCCATCAAATGTGAAGTCGGAAACTATATAATTGTTGAAGGACTGAGCATACTACAGCTGCCCTGTGTACTTTAAGAGGAGTGGGGGATTGAGTTTTTTTTTTTCTTTTTTTTCTCTCTGTGTCCACAATTGGTTAAAATTCAGCATTCTGTGTCCTGAAGCATATGGGACACTAAGAGTACTCTAAATTTTAATCCAAAGGCATATGAATACATTTCCCACCCATTATGTACAAAAGGTCAAAACATATGCCAAGAATTGTTAAAGACCCAAAAAACCCCCAAAAAAATACATTCCAGTTGTGGAGGTGTGTGTGTATAGGCGTTGCATTGTTGCCGGGGCTGACCGAGTGAACGATCACCGTGCACAGACTCGAGATCTGCACTACACAGTGCATGCGTGTAGAGGTAAAACAAGAAGCCACCAGGAGCCAGGGCTTTAATTTTTTTTGACAAAAGAGACACTGCAGATTAATTAAAACTACCTTCTGTCTCAAGTAAATCAGACTAAACAAAAACAAGTTAGCAAACACCACTTAAAAATGTTTATTTACCAGAAAAGCACTCCAGCGTAAGACTAAATTCAGTATACATTGTATACAATCTGACACTTTTTGTTCTTTTAAATCCTATCCAAGCTTGATTACCTATGTGACAACATTTATACAATGGAGGTCTGACATGCCAACAACTTTGATTTTAAAGACAACATACACATTTATATATTTTTTTTTTGTATATTAAAATGCACATAAAATATCATGGATTTAAAGAACTCCAAAAGAAATACTAGACATAAATTCAAATAGGGAGCGAATATTAAGACATGATTTTAGACAATGGGGGAGAATTAACTCCCGGCCGTGGGGTAGCCACACATTTTGGTTTTTTTTTTTCATCATGGGCCTGGCTGTTGGAGAAATAGGGACCCAGGGATCTAAAGATTTGCTCTTCTGTGTGGACCTTATGGCAGCAGTCATCAGCAGTCTGAGGGCCAATTGAACCTCTTTAGGATAGGTAATAGAGATTAGTGCAGGCTCCCAAATCACTGGGCCAGGAATGCTTATTTGTTCTGTGGAAACACAGAGTGCATGCGCTGCGTGGTAAGCTTTGTTCAAAGTCAGCAAGTGTGAAGATCCTAAACCTCCATGCCCATGTATGATAATCCTAAGAATACTGTTACAGAAAGTAATTGTCATAGGACCAGCTTAGAAGGAAGTATTAGAACAGCGGGAATCCTTAATGTTAGATTTTGACCTTGCTATGTTTTTCGTTAAAAAAAGTGAACATTAATTTGGTTTGAAATTATGGTTTAGATGCCATCATATGTATAGGAAACCTGTTCTAAAGGAAAAAGCTTTCTGCGCTAACCTTCTTCAGAAAAATATGATTGATCCATCACTGGATTGACCTGGAAAAGAATACTCACTGATAGATCAGATTCTGAAAGTAAATACTTTCAAACTGAATAGTTGTTGCAAGCCAATATCCCAGGAGGTGGTAAAGCCAATGAAACATGCCAGCCTAACAACTAGCCAGCAATGACAGCATTTCTGAATAAAGGTTTTTATTTACCAGACACAGCTAGATACTGTGTAAGTCAGACGTTCAGTAAATGAAGGCTATCTAAAGACGAGGCCCCAAAATCTTCAATTAGGGCAGATATGGCAAAGGACAGGCAATCAGAAAATGGAAAAGCAGTGAGTAATTCCACAGCTGAAGAACTTCTCAAAAAAAGCAACATAAAAAAAAATTGTTTGAGGGTCACGTGTTTTGCAACCATCAGGTCACTGCATCCCAAACCATTGTTCTTGATCTGCCCACTGTGCTGCTTCACTATCACTGCCTTCCAAGTCACCTTCTTCTCCACTTCCTTCCATGTCATCCACGTCTTCCTCTTGTGTAGCATCTGTTGGACTCTCCTCTTTCTCCATCTTCTGCATCCCTTCCAGGGATTTCTGGTCATTTGGGTCCAAGCTGAAAATAAACCAAAGTAAGTATGAATTACATGGTGTTCAAATACCCTTTAAGGGAAATCTCAGCAAAATGTTCTTAGAGTATGTACTTCCCAACAATAAACTGCCCTTATTTGTTCCCCTCTGGTCTGTGAATTGAGACAGAGTTTTAATCCATCAGCTCGGTTACAAAGGAATACCTTTCTGTCACAAATCACTTCTACTTTCTGATTTTACTATGAACACGCGGGCATCTAGATACAATGGCATCCTGTAAATATATTCAATGCAGATACAAATCATGCTGCAGGGACGGAGTGGATGCCTGACAGGAGATGTGTCAGTTGCTTGCTGCAGAGCGCTCTGTAACGCACATTGGAGCACAGCGCTCCATGTTTTGCTGCAGGATGCTGCAATTCAGCATCAGGTGTAAAAAAACAAAACAAAACAGCTCAACAAACAGGAATTAAATTATCCTCACTGCCCAATATACCTTCTACTAGTCAGTTCCTGACTCCCATAAAAATTCTACATCTTCATGAACATTCTCACGCAATTAAAAGCCGATTTTAATTTCATATCACGAACATAACATTTTGTGGTCCAATGTGTAAAAACAGAGAAAAGGGAATTTTTTGTTTTACAAGGATAGGCACTTTTTTTGGTAATACTTATCCCAAACATGATATTAGACCACAAGATAGCATTAGTAGCTAGTTTGTGGCTGTAAAAAAGAAGTTTTAGTGCAAATGAAAATGCAAATTTCTTTTCTGTTTTTCACTTCAATGCTACAGGTAGGGAGTCGGTGATTAAACTCCCTGGCGGTATGATTATGTTAGTATTCTTGAATGTGAAAGCGGTGCATTCTGTTTACATTTCCCACCAGACATGACCCCGAGCGCACCGCCCCAGCACGCTCACACGTCCCATTGATTACGCCGGGCACACGAAGCCAGGGGACACGGATGCCAGGCAGGCATCGGCGGAGGACGCAACGGGCTTGTCAGCCCAGGTAATTTCTTTACAATGCCGCTTTTGGTACTGAAAATTATCCCCAAACCAAACTTAGGAATACCGCCAGGGAGGTTAATGAAGCCAGGAGATCAGAATGACAGCCAGGCAAGTAACAATATTTAGAAAGAGATAATCAAGAGTAACCCCTTTATTTTCTCTCATGATATATTTCCTTTATTGTAAATTGCCTGGCTGTCATGCTGACCCTTTTGCTTCAATGTAAGGTCTTTCCACTTGTTCTGGCTGAGAAGAACAGCCAATAAATTAGTATTTTTCATTTGTATGGAAAACGTTTTCTGTATTTATCTAAATAAAGGTTTACTTTAACGGCACACCCTGAGCAGAAAGGTATTGGACTGTAAATACCTGCCAGCTCATTGTGCAAATTGGCATCATGCAGTGTTTGTTCTGACTGGGAAATGGAAAATGCCTTAGTTTGAATGTAGCAAATCTATTCACAACGGCTTAGGGCACAGGAAATAGGTTAGGGACGGTTTGGCTTACAAAGCTCTGAGTAATGGCTGCCATGTTTTCGGGAACTTAAAGCAGGGGGTTGTCAGAGACAAGATTCTTTCCCATTTACTAGCTATAAACGTAATATTTATAATCGAATACATGCATATAGATGAAATGTATGACTGCCCTGGAGTTTTCTTAAGTACACAAATCTTGATAGTAATGTAATTATTCAGCATTGACTGATACCTTAAAGCGATGCTGTACTGATCCATGGCCTCCTGAAACTCATTTACAGCCACAAGGAAGTCTCCTAACATTCGATGTAAGACACAGTCACTTTGATTTGCAAGCGTACTTCTCAGCAGAGCTATACCTTCTTCATACTTCTGTTCTCGACCTGTAAGTAAAGAATCACTGATCTGTATCATGGTGGATGGAACAATCATTACAGTTACAAGGGTTATTTTGTTACACAAGTTTCATTCATCGCAAGTTGTAACTACAAATACAGAGGTGCTTACCTTTTTATTGTAAGAGAACCTATCCTTGTTACAGGAAGTCAATTTGCATCACAGGGCTGCACTGAGGCAAATGTATTACGACTAATATAATATTTAACTCTGCATGCTTGTGTGACTACTTTACTGTTACTGTTCCCTTATAGTTTTGTATTGCATATGTATATTTTCTTTTTAAATCCTAAAAAAAATATTAAATGTTAAAAAAAGAATTTTGGCTGTCCATTCTAATATGTTGGACAGAATCCAATATGTCTCTATTGTGATCAAACATTCTGCTCATGATTGGGGCTGTGGAAGAAAAAACGACTTACTAAGCAGCTCTGCTTTCTTCACCACGGCTTTGATATAATCTGGTCTTTGTAAGAGGGCTTTGTCCAGGAGAGTTTTGGCCTTTTCCTGAGTTACCGGATCTTCCAAACATACTGTTGCCAGCAGAGTTAGTGTCTGGGCATTTGCTCCTAAGGTTTTGTAGACATTGTTGGCCATGACCATTGCTTCCCGCACACTGTTGGATGCCAGATAACATTCAATGAGGCCTGATGAATGAAAAAAAAAAAAAAAAGCCAGCATTTAAAAGGGAGAATTCATGCAAATCGATTTGGGCAGATGCGCCAGCTGCTGGTATTAGAGCCCATGGTTCAGAGAGCTTGCACAAATTATACAGTACTGCTCACCCAGGCAGAAAAGAAGTGTGCAGCCATTACTGAGCAATCACTGTGCACTTTCTGTGCATACAGAACAGTACCGGCAATGAAGGGCTCCAAACACAGCTATACTTGGAGAAAGCACTGCTAAGGATAATTACATTTATGTATATCAGTCTGCTAAAACAAAAATATCTAACTACCGGTGCACACAAGTTAAGGAGACAAACTGAAAACCCTGCACTGAGAATTAGGATTAATCCCAGTTTAAACTGCTAGGGCCAGTGCCAGTGCCAGCCACAAGAACTATATCGCCATTACAGGTTAACAGTTAGCAAATATTAGTGTTCAGTAAACAAAACCAAAGGGCATAGAACCAAATACATTTTTGATGATGAGGGATATCTTGCTATACAATAGGCTTCCCTGTCAGTATTGAGGTTGGCAGCCAGCCTCTAGCTAGCAATGTGAAACATTGGATGTGCAAACGGGAGTGGAAATCACAACATACACTTTCTGAATACAAAACTTTAGATACAGGATTAGATTATTTTTACTGGTGATCAGCTCTCTAAGGGACTGACTCATCCAGGGTAAAATGACAATCTTTTTAAAGACTATATGCCCAATCCACTTATATTTCCTTTACTATACTCTCTGATGGAATGGTTATCAAAGTTTTCTGGATACGAGGGAACGTGTGACCTCCACCATGATGCAATGTTCAGGACCCATCAAAGGATGGCAGGGCATGCAGCTCTGTTTTTAGATATAGTGTTTGGACCAGTGGTCCAGGTTTCCCTGAAGAACCTTTCCTATAGCCCTTTTATTCAGAAAAAGTTCATCAAGTCAAAAGGAAAAGAAACAGTATAATATCTCTAAAACATATATTTATAAGATCCCAGGTACGTATCTCGGCCAGGACAATATCTGCATGGAGTTTGCAGGTTCTCCCCGTGGGTTTCCTCCAGGTACTCTGGTTTCCTCCCACATCCCAAAAACATGCAGTTAGGTTAATTGGCTTCCCCTCAAAATTGACCTTAGACTGTATTAAAGAAATATGAGTAAGGTAGGGACAATAGATTGTACGTCCCTTTGAGGGACAGTTAGTGCCACGACTATTGACTTTGTACAGAGCTGCGTAATATGATGGCGCTATATACATACTGTGTAATAATAAAAATAATAAGATTTTGTTAAACACACAGCAAAGATGTAGTAGGCATCTATTAAATGGAGTTAAAACAAACCAGTTGAACTGCATTTCAACTTCACAGTGCTTCCAAATCCAATAGAATCCTCAACATCAGTTTTTATGTACACTAAGTGGCCCAGTTACAATGCAGTGGTATGGATTGATTGCAAAGCAATAGGGTTTACAATTTTTTTCTCTTTTAAACTTATAGTCATTTTTCAATAGCTACTATAACAAAGGGCTCAAATATGTTATCGCTAATGTAAATTAGCCCTGAAGGATCTCCTATACTTCCCTTATACATTTAATTGGGAAAAAAAACACAACACTCAGAAACTGCGGAGCTTTACCACAACACATTCATAAAGCTACTTTGAATTGTTTTTAAGCCTTATCAGAAAATGGGGCGAATCTCTACACTTTACACACCTTCACAGCAGTCCAGCCGACAGGGAGCCAATCTGATTGCCTCTCGGAAATGAATGATCGCCTCTTGCACTCTGCCCATGTTCCTCAGTGCTGCCCCCTTCAGTAACAGAGCCTGAACACTATTACTGTTCAGCTGTATTGCTTTAGCACCCAGATACAAAGCTCTTGAGTGTCGCTTAGTGTAAAAGCTGTGACACCTGAAATAAAAAAAGAAATGGAGGATGAAGAAATTAAAATACATTAAATTACTACTAAGCAAAGTTGTGTTGACAATAAAACCCAACTCTGGGCAATTGTTCTTTTACATTAAAATTAAATTAAAACAAACCTCCAGGAAAAAAACCCTGGCAATATTCAGAATTTATCATGAAATGTCCCCTAGAGGACTTCTCACATTGCTTTGTCCTTTATTTTTCCAGTTGAATGATGAACATTGTGTTCAACCTGGAAGACTAAGAACATGCTATAAATGCAGGGTGTTGTGGTCCTGATTTCCAGGAGGGTCTCACCAGAGCGCCCTTTATTTATACAGATCCAGAGAGTGGTGAAGACATCATCACATCGGGGGGGTATTGGGAAAAAAATAATACATAAATGAATAAAACATACAACATAGGAGCACCTAAAGGAAAAAAAGAGGCTGACCCCCAGTGGGCTTTAAACCAATAGAATACACAGCTATGAAGATAAAATGTAAGATCTGGGTCTGACTAAATGACAAACAGTTTCATTGCATTTTTGAAAAATCCACATAACATTATTATTTTCAGTTACTGTTTTAATGACAAGC
This sequence comes from Pyxicephalus adspersus, assembly GCF_032062135.1. Lineage (NCBI taxonomy): Eukaryota > Metazoa > Chordata > Amphibia > Anura > Pyxicephalidae > Pyxicephalus > Pyxicephalus adspersus. The sequence continues at coordinate 55,600,179 of NC_092863.1, read as the reverse complement.
ATAAAAAGATTTCACAAATACACTCACATTAATTAAAACCCATTTGCATCAAGATGATCTCATGTACAGGAATCATTAAAATGTGTTTCCTCCACTTTCTAAGTCTTTTCATTGAAGAATATCAGTAGAATTTATCACAGCTCAGAATATAGTAGAAAGAAAAATATGAGAATGTGTATCACAAGTATTCGTTACATTCAACTGATCTCATTCTCATCCAAGCAGCTTCTTTGGCTTAAGTGAGAGTCAATAATATACTCCAAAATTTATAGCCACACAGGTAACTCAATAAATCAATCTCCACAGAATGTATCAAAGCAGATGTTGGAAGGAACTGTCAAGGAGACAAAAACAAAGGATGGCCCAATACAGGAGGGCGATCTCTGGTCATACTAAGATTACTGAGAGACTATGTAGGTTAAGGAAAACAGTCTTTTTTTTTTTTTTTTTTTTTAAAGAACGTTGACAGGTTTTGGACAGAATGGACAGCTGGTTTGCATGAAGTGTAAACAGGCCATTAAAATGAAGCAAAACATCCCTAAACCAGGGTGGGACCTAACATATAACAAACATCTCTTCCTCAATAACCTATTTACAATGTACACTTTTAGTTGTGTAGATGCAAGAATTAACACCTGTTAAAGACTTTGAGGGGAGTACTGGACAAAGAGGTAGGCGCACAATTGGAAAGGCCAGAAATCGATGCTGCTAACTATTAAGATCATGAAGGCTTTTTTTGGGGGAAAGGATTTTTTGCCTATGATGCACAGCACAGTTTATTGCACCACTGGACTGGAATATATAAATTGCAAAAGGGTGCTTCCACAATCTTCACACATCCCTTCCTGTTCCTGGATAACCAACATCTTCCTTGACACATTCCATTGTGATTTACATGTGTGGCTAAAAATGCTGAAAGGTATGTTTCAGACACTCATTCATCAAAACCTACCACACTAACAAGTATTTTCTCTTACACGCTAGCCACACACAATGAACTTCCATTGTGTGGCCGCCAGGAGAGGTAAGGATTTGAGTGTTCTGAGATAACACTTGGAGGAACACTAGCTAAAACCCTTGCACATTAGTAATTAAGTCAAACACAGAAGCTACATTTACATGTGTGTTGTACTAATGCATGATAAAATGCATATTTTACTACAATTCATGAGACGCATAGCAATGCAGTAGCAATTCGATGATTGGCTGCACACTTTAATGCATTTGTGTTATAGTGCAACACAGTGCTCACATGAGAGCCATCTAATGTTCTAGGAAACATATAAATGCCCAAGTGACATTCTAAAAAGGTATACATATGTGTCACCTGCACCAATAACCAAGCAATTTGAATTCTGTTTTTTAATCTACAGATTTCATACAATGCCAGGAGTCTCTAGTGGAGTGCTTTGTATCTGAACACTACTTATTCGGACTACAGAATGCATATTGTACTTACCCGGACACCACCCACGGCTCAGCATGCTGATCAGATATGTTAAACAATCGGCAGCCAAGATTCTCCACATCCTCCAGCCGCCCTTCTCGAGCAAGCAGATAGCCATAAATATCCATTCCTAAGAGAAAAGAAAGGGACAAGAGTTATTCCTAAATTGAAAGGGTTTAAAATGGTTTTCAAAATCCCAAGAATTACACTATATTATTATTATTGTGAAGTTATTTTGTATTTGTGAGATTACTTCTAAATGGTGCATGAAAATCCCAACCATCAGTGCTATACAATGCACTATATTGCAAGGAAAGGTTACAGCGTCTGTTAGCTTTGTGTTGTAGAACGTGTCCTTGGTAGTAGTGAGGGAGACATCCTTTTACCTTTTGGCCAGGGGCAGAGGAGTTACCAATGACAAACATCAAACGATTTCCACTGGAGAGAAGGGGGACAAACTGTTCCAGAAATGAAGTTCAGGCACTGCCTGTAGCAGCTTTCCTAATCTTCTGGATACAGTTAAATTTCAAGCCAATCTGATCTGCAAAACGTTGCTGGCCTTTGTGTTTCTCACCAACAAGGTTCATGCTTCACATAGATATTGGGGAAATCTATCTTTCGGTCTGGCTTTTGGCCACAACAAAAAACTGTGAGGCATTTCATGTCTTCAGTCCCTTAGCCACCCATTACCCCAGTAGGTCAGATGGTAAACCTAATGCAAATTAAGTAAGTATTTAGAATCCAAACATCATCTTTTATTAAGTGAGTATTTTCTTAAAGCATATCCAAACCCAAAAAACAAAATCTAATATATTAGAGCTTACCACCCCTTTTAGTTTTATTTTACATAGCAAGAGCATTTTTAGCAAGCACTGTACAGAAAATACCTGTTGATTTTGCCAAAAAAATAAATGTCTAGGTTACTTCCTGAAAACTAATCTGAAATAATTATCTTCTTTAAACTTCAAATCTCCTGATCCCCCATGTATTAGGGATAAAGGATGATATGTTTCTAGTTCAGCCTGTGAAAAAACTGAGCTTTAATAAAGTATATAAAAAATGTTTTTTTTTTTTAACTAATGAAATGAAAATTCTTACGGCGGGCAGATGCCTCATCTCGGTACATTGGAAATCGCTTTTTTTTTTTTAAATTTGATTTTTGCAAAGGCGTTTATTTAGGAATGCTCATTTGTTTTACTTGATGCTAGACAAATACTGATTGTGTATTGATATAATCGATACGAAGGGTTAGAAAAACACAGGTGTATTTGTAATCTTGTTTTGTTCCTGTGGTTTTGTATGTATTTCATGATGTTTGTTTTCATGTTTTGACATCATTTTGTATTTTGCACCTACCTTTCTTATTGTTTAATATATGCTTTATTTGCGATCCTGTTTTGTTGTGTACTTGTATATGTTAAAAACTTCACTAAAAAAAATTTACATAAAAAAGGGGGTATAAAAACGTAATATATGCACGGTGCAATTATTTAGCAGGTAAATTATGGCTACATTACAGAATGAATCACAGCTGTCTAAATACAATGGGAAGGAACAGCACTGCCACACAGGGACAGAAAGATGACAAAATAGATTGACCAATCAGGTTGATGAAATATAAGATTTCTAAGAATTACCATTAAAAAAAAAAAAAAATTAAAAAAAAAAAAAAAAACATTAGGTAGGAGAAAAAAAACAAACAAATCTTGGTTGCCCATTTAAGCCACATTTTAGGTGTGGAATGGAATGAGCAGCTTTACTAGCTACTACACCAAAACAAATGGATCACAGATAATTTTCCCAGAACTAGAATCCGTCTGTTGAGGCCAGCTATTCAAAGTGAAACTATGCCAGGACAACAGCTCCCTGGAAACGCCACAAAGCATGGCACATTCCCAGTACAGCAGATAACAGGAAATCTCCAACATTCTGTCAAGGGAAAAGCTGATCATCTTTCCTCCAAGCAGAGCAGACTTTTATGGTAAAAAGGCTGAATTAGACTTCTTGGGGGGAAAAAAAAAAAAAGAAAACCGAGGCTGCAGGGAAAAGCAGCATTGTACCTTCACCCCAACATTAGGGGTAGCTTTATGAGAAGATTAAGTGCTTAGTATAAAAAAAAAAAAACACACACACACACACACACGCTGATCATTTATCTTTGTGTGTTCAAATATTACAGGATGGCAAACAATTATGCACAAAACTACACATGCATGTCTGCTACTAATGATTTATGATTCAGCTATGGTTACCAGGAAAGACCAGCATGGCTTTCCTTGTGTGTGCTGGGATGATTGAAATCCTGCAAGCTTGTGCAGGAGTTATGTCATCCTAGTATAGCCAACCAAGATGACCGGTGATTGCCCAGAAAAGGAAGAGAAGGAAGATGGTGGTGTCCAATTTAATTCGACTTTAAGGGAGTGATCAGGTATGTTTTAAAGCAGAATGGACTTTCTGCAATTAAACCCTGCCTGATTGTAAATTTTAAAAGTGGAACTTTAGTTATATTATATATACACAAGTTTATAATATGTATGAGACAGGGATTTACAGAATTTTTCGAGCAAGCGGTCCCGAAACTTTTATTCAGCAAGACAACACACATTATTGTACAAAGTCCATAGTATAAAACAAACAAAACAACTAATAGTTCCAACCATTTACTAAACTCAGGTCAGTTACTCACCAACAGGGTGCTCCTTACTGGGTTCCTAAAACAACATCTCTGCTCATTTTTCAAAAAGTTTATTTATAAAAGTTTTAACATTTATCATACCTTCATAAAAAAAGTATCAAAAATATATTTACCTTTAATCAGATAAGGATCCAGCATCTGAGCCTGCTCAAATTTTAGAATGGCATTCTTATTATCACCCACTCGAAAGTAGAGATCTGCCAAGCTTCCTAGTAGATCCACATTGTCTCTGAGCAAAGACTTCTTTTCTAAAGAACTAGAAAAACAATAGTACGATGTAAAGGGACAAAGCTTGATACAAAAATTAATGCCATTTAACAGACTTCAAAATATGTATCTGTTTAGAAATACATTATAGGATAAAGTGGATTTGTGGTCCTCTTACCATATAGTATTAATTGCTCGTGTGTTATCCCCAGTGTGTACAAATGCATATGCCTTGATCCAGGCAGACAGCCAATCCAAGTTAGGAATACTCTGAATAACATTCAGGGTCATGGATGCCACTTCTGCCCCCTTCACAGACAGAGACAATAAACCTTGTAAGAGAAAAGGGAAGCCAATCAGTTTATGTGCTGACAAGAAACGTACTGATAGGAGGAGAAAGTGGCCGGGAGATGAGCTTATCACTTGTCCGATACTCCTTTCACTGTCCAGTCACCAGCTGGGGCAGATCCAGAACAAGCCGGGCTCACAGAAAGGAAGCTGAATAATGCTAGCCATCAGATCTGAATCTGGCAGCAGAAAACTAATCTAAATAGTTCTGTGAAAAGCTGCTTATGTTATTTTTTTTTAGGATTTAGCAGGAATTCTGCTTTAAAAGATATTTACAATGTTTACATGTTTATTCAAAAAAAAAAAAACCCTGATGAAGCCCTTTGTGGGCGAAATGGGTTGGCAATAAAACGCACTACAACATCTCTTCTTCCTAAATGTTGACCTATTTATTCAATATCTTGAATTTAATAAAGTGTATTTTTTATTTTAAATTGGTTAAGGTATTACATTGGAGCCTAAAAAGAGCCTTCCTTCCTCTTTTCTTCCTTTCTTCTCATATGTTTGTACTATATTTGTTTATATAGTCAAGGCTCGGCACCACCCTTTCTCTATAGAGTTTAAACTATTATATATTCTTTGGGTGGACTACTTTGCATTTTTTTACTAAAGATTTTTACAACCCAGAACAAAAATGGCTGCATTTGTTTTATTAAGAAGAAATTTTAGTAAGAACAAAAAAAAAAAAAAAAAATGCAATGAAAGATACATGAACGATACATGAACGATACATGAACAGTGCCGTCTTGCACTATGGAGAGGGGGATAACTAGTGAGCAGCATCCCACTGCGCTCTTTTTTTATTAAGCAGAAAACCTTTAACTGATAGGCTGTCCTTAAACCTGAATGTATAAAGCAGCGGCCTCAAATGTGATTTTTTTTTCAATATCATAATTTATTTTAAAGAAAGAACTCACAAAAACAGTGCATTATTAAATGGAAAAAAAGGGGAGGGTATAAAAACAAGGTGTATATATATATATATATATATATATAATATATATAGAAAAGTATACAAGCATAATTGAATATTTAATTAAAAATGGCATCCACACCATCACATTATTTTCAAAAGTATCAGGCAATGAGATATTTATGGAACTCACTACATAATGTGAACTCACTTAAAGTGGACATAACCTGGGAAAAAAATAACACACCAGGAGACATGCAATGTCCCTTTTGTCAAATAACTAACTCCCTGGCTCCTGGTGGCTTTTCATATCAGCAGTAAACTACACAGTGCATGTGCCAGCGGCGGCAGTGCTCATCCCTGCAGTGATGACAGGTCCTGGATCCTACCACCAATGAGTTTAAATCTGCTTTAAGTGCAAGGATTAGGTCTCTGTGCGCTCAGATTATGTCTGGTGACACATATATTTACCAATGCTCGATGTTCAATACACTACTCAAGTAGCTGGCTCGTTCAAGCGGCTTTCTAAATTTATGCTTCCCAGCATACCCCGAGATCAATTAATAAACCGTGCATCTCTGCAGGGCAATTTCATTTCCAATGCAATCAAGCAAAAGTCCTTTCAATACTGCACAGCTTCTACACAACTTTAATTGCAAAGAAGACTCAAAACATATTTCCTTTTCAGCTTGGAACTCATGCAGACAAAAATATTTCAGTGACTGGCATTCAATTACTAAAAGGAAATGATGCTTTAAAGAGTGTTTCAGATGTAAAGAACAAGCCACATAGAAATCATTTTAACCTTTAAAAGGTGCAAACTTTAATCACATTAGTGTACAAAATTCTGGATTACAAGGACATAATGGAAACATGGAAAAAATAATATATATATGGTTCCATATTATATATGTTTATGCAAAAGAACAAACAAATAATATATTTGCAGATCACCAATTTTAGATGAGGGGGTGTGTCTATTAATTTACATTTTATAGCCTAAGACCAAGCCATATTCCCAAACAAAATTCCTCAGTCCCCATGTAGTTGAGACAGTAGTTAAGGCGTTTGTAATCTAAATTATACCAACCATGACTTCTTCAAACAAAACAATGAACTAAGTTGGTGTGGCCACTAAGGCACAAGAAGAGTTAACTGCAGAATAATTAGGTGAAGGAAAGAAAGGATTGGGAAACATTTTAGGAAACCTTCCATTTTCCAGCTTCACTGGTATGAGCATGATGGAGAGCTGTGTGCGGTTGGATGTCATCTACACTGCCACCTGCTGGTGAAATCTGTCATCACTGTGCACAGCATCACAGTGCTGCACTATATCTAAATGCCCAAATTTTAGTCTGAAAAGCAATGTAAGCAAGTAGCAAAGGTACATCTGTTGAATAAAAGTGAGCTTTAGCAATGTGGACAAAGTAGATTAGTTCCCAGTGTTAACAGATTTTACTGCAGTGCCCTCAGTGCTTAGAACTGGTATACACCTAAAGCTGTCCCTAACATTTATTATTATTACACAGTATTTATATAGCGCTGACATTACCCAGCACTTTACAAAGTCCATAGCTGTCCCTCAAAGGAGCTCACATCTAATGTCCCTACCAGAGGTATATGTCTTTAATACAGTCTAAGGTCAGTTTTGGGGGAAGCCAATTAACCTAACTGCATGGTTTTGGGATGTGGGAGAAAACCGGAGCAATCGAAGGAAACCCATGCAAACATGGGGAGAACCTGCAAACTCCATGCATAGTCCTGGCTGAGATTCGAACCTGGGACCTAGCACTACAAAGGCTAGCGTGCTAAACTCTAAGCCACCGTGCTGTGCCAGAAGTATACCCTAAAAGAAAAATGAGCCTTTTTTCCAGAATTTTTCCCCTTCATAAAAAGAAGGGCAAATCCAGGTATGCCTAGTAAAAGCCTTATACCTGTATATTTGCAGTATAAGGCCTAAATACTCTACTTTCTTTGACAGTAAGATCATTTCTCTCTATGTGATGCTCACGGTATTCCTTGATGGAGGAAAAAGTCTGTCCCCACTGAGATGTGCCACCTCCACAAAGAGCCACAGGGCAGAACTAGGCATGGTAAGACAATATTAAACAAATGATCAGCTGCAGAGAGAGAAGTAGTCTCTTGCTCTTCACCTGTCTTTCTTTTTTGGTACAGCTTCCTGAGCAAGGCTACTCAAACGCTTCACCTGAATGAACCAACTTCTAAAATGTTCCCCCTAATACATAACCCCCTCAACCACCACTAAATGTTCTAGGATTAGAAAAGAAGTAGGGAAATACATTTTCATAAACACAACTTGAACTACAATATCTAAGATACACAATTATCACCAGGTCTGAAGAGTCTACCAGTCAGGACCTTTGCCAAGTACCAGTAAATTTGTATACTTCACAGAATTTTAGGAAGTGGTAAAAAAAGACCAAAGGTCTTATTTTCTTTGGACAGTCAGTATATAGGTTAGTTTTACACTTTATTACTATGCCCTGTATGCTCGTTCTGGTTACTTCTTTCCATGGGCCTGGAGAGCATCAGTGAAGCTGGGTGATCCAGCAAACCTGGCTTGGTGGATCTGTCCAGGAGTGAAACCATTTGCTAACAAATAAAATGTATTCTTACTCCATACCCAATAAATGCTTATTAGAACTAAAAAAAGCTACTGGGAAGAGCTGAAAAACCTCTTCAATATCACACAAGTCCAGGTGACCATGACCAACTACTAATGGCCTTACTATTACCTGGATAAACTGATTTTCTGTGAGGTCTGAGGCCCACTTTAGGACTATTGCTTTAAAATCACAATGACTTAGTGGAAGAGATGTGAAAAATAAAATATAAACCCTCTTCATACTAAACCCATCCTTTGCCTCCTAATAACAAACTAACACAGCCCCTAAGCTAAAAGGGGTTACAAACACGATAATTTTGTGAGAATGAGCTCTAACAAAGCACAGGAGAGCCACAGCTTTAACTTGTCTTTCTTTACCTTTTTGCCCTTAATGCTTGCTTTGGGAGTCATTTTTAACCAAAATAAAACATAAAACACATTACTGGAAATATCTGACCAATTGTTTACAAAATACCTCTGAATGATTTTAAAATGTATACAGAAAACAGTTGCAAGTGTGTCGGTGGCACATTACCTAGTATTGCATCAAGTGCCAGCGGGCACTGCCTCAACACCTCTTTATAGCTGGTCACTGCAGAGCGTTCCTGGCCAGCCTTCTTGTACAAATTAGCCAACATCATGTTAATCTAGGTGGGAGTAATAGGAGAAATACATTGTTATGCACAAGGTAAAATAAATAAATAAATAAATAAATAAAATGTTTTAGAACACATTTACTTTTGGTGTTCTTTGACGAGAAGGAATTCCATCTAATATGGCAACAGCATCTTTATCCTGCTTAAGCATTGTGTAACACTCAGCCATTTTATATTTTACTTCAATTTCTGATGGGAGACTCTGGGGGGAGAAAAAAAAAAGAAACAGATATGATGAACTTCACAAAATTTTTTACATTTTTCACAATATATTTTATATATCCAAAATGAATGGTCATCTTTTGATACATTTATGTTCCAAAATGTACAAGTAAATATTTAGATCAGCGTTTCTTAAACTGTGGGTCGTGGACTAATTTGGTGTGTGTTGCTACTGCCGCCTGCCCTCATATCGCATTCGATCAGATTCCTCAAATACAGAACTGAGCTGTCACAAGTGGATAGCTTCGTCCTTCAAATTACATTTGGCGAATGTAGTTCTTCCTAACCAGATGCATCTGAGGTTCTGTGTAAACACTGCTTTCAGCCAGTAACCAGGGTAAACCAAGGACACACTAATGTTGTCTGGTGGTTGCTCCCCAAGTATACAGAAGGGAAGTTTGCAGACAAACACCATGTAGGCCCATAGGGTGAAGAGTGTGCATGGTTACAAGGCTGATGGAAAAGTGAATATATATTTCTACATATTTGTCAGCCGCATATTTACGCGTTTCATTCTACCATGTTCCAGTTTTCTGAAGAAGAGACTAGGAAGTCCACCAAAGAACTAGAAATCCAATGTCATGTTTATGTAACTAATTTTAGACAAATTTTGCCCGTCTTTATCTGTCCAGTTTTGGTGAGGGGTGAAATTCAACACGGATGCATTGCGAGACACTTTTCTACACCCCACAATTGTACAGCAGTTATTGAGTTACTGTAGCCTGTCAGCCAGCCTTGCTATTATCTGACCTCTCATCAGCATGGCACATCTGTCTGAAGAACTGCCACTTAAGCCCCGTACACACGTGCAATTCTTAACGTTGGAAAGGATCTTTCACAATCCTTTCCAACCATAAGAACCGCACGAAGCATGAACAGCATACATACAGCACCGTTCAGGAGAGGGGAGGGGGAGAGAAACAGAGGGGTACCCTGCTGCGCACTCTCCCTCTTCCCTTGCATTAGGATCACTCGTCGTTCATCGTCCGTGGATCCGCCAGGACAGATCCACAGTCGATTAACGACACAGGCTGTACACATGCCAGATTCTCGCCCGATATCCACCCTGAGCCAATTATCGGGCGAGAAAAATTTGACGTGTGTAGGTAGCTTTACTCAGTATCTTTTGTTTGTGCACACCATTCTACAAGGAGAATTGTATGTAAAAAATCTCAGGAGTTTGGCAGATACAGAAATACTCAAACCAGCAATCTGGCACAAGCCAGCATGTTGCAGTCAAAAACCAATGTTTTCCCTATTCTGTATGATTTGAAAATAACCTAAAGCTGCCAACTTGTATCTGTATCATATCATGTATTGTACTGCTTTACATGATTGGCTTATTAGATATTAGCAGGAGTAAGAAAGTGTAATTAATTGCCTGGCAAGTGTTACATGCTACCTCAGTGTTCTCCCCAGCCCCTTTTAGCTGGGTGCACCACCTGACACTTTTCAGTTACCACCCTACTGTTTTTAGGTGGTTACTGAAAAGTTGCATCACAATCCAGGGGCTGCACCTACAGTTAAAACAAAATTGGGGGTGAATACTGTACCTGAAACATGCTGCAACAAAAAATACCAGAACACTTTCTTTACTTTCTTGCAAAAATGTAAGTGCAGGACAGAGAAAGTTATTCCCTGACCCATTATTAATCTTAGCTAGAAACAAGCTTGTATCAAACTTATCAACTGTCTATAGAGAGGGTGATCAGTTCTACGGGGCGACTATGTATGTATGTAATTTCCAAAGTATGCAAAGCAGGGCTATAAATTCATGTATTAACAGGCATGTGAATGTGTTCTGGAAGGAAAGCAGTGAACATGCCAGATCAGTTACAGTTACATATGTCACAGTCCACATGCCATCTGATCACACTTTCAATATGGGATCGATAATGCCAGACAGGAGACTTCTGGATTTGCTGGTCAAATGTTGGTGGCATTTTCCCTCGTCTCCAACCCTAAGCACAACTCACCTGAATGCCTTGAAGACTTCAGACATGCAGGAAAAGAGTTGTGGGTACAACTGGGGATGAAGATGAGTGTCACAAATAGGGGACAGAGGAGAATACCACCAACAAACCAGACATTTTACTATTTTTATCAGTAGAGCATTTTCGGTCCTCTGTTAGGAATGACTGGCAGTGAAACAGGACCAACAAGTAGACAAAGTAATTTACAAAGTTTGAGTAGGGAAGAAAATGACCTGGTATTATGGATTCTAATTAAATGGGTAAATGTTTTTATGAGGAGAGCAGCTACTGCACCTGATTTTGTGGCGTGGCCCCAGCATTTCCTGTGGATGGCCTCACTTTAGATGTCTTGGTTAAGGCTTTTTTCTGCTGTAGTGCCATGGTGTATTTACTGACAGCATTGCGATACTCCTTGTCATGGAAGAGAGAATCTGCATGGTATACCAATAACTGGTACTTCTGTGATGGTGAAAACATTTCCCTGGAAAAGACATTAGGAAAACAAAAGTAATTAAAGCATTTCTGCAAAAAGCATTGACCACAAATCCAACTCTTCAGACTGATAATTTGTCCAATTGTCATATATTTGTCAGATTAGTAAACTTAGTCTATGAAAAGTCAACTGCTGCCCACAGCAAAACTAAATACAAATTAATACTGCAAACTTGTGAAATAAAGCAGTGGTCACCAAACTTTTAGACCTCACAGACCACTAAATTCATAATTTTAAATCATACGGACTATTAATATGATTTTTTATAGATAAATACATTTGTAAAATAATGATCTTTCTAATGGTGCCTGACAAGGACTGTGGAGGTTCTGATTCATTGATCAGCTCGCGGTTAAGGTTGTGTACACACATGCAACAATTGTCGTTGGAAACAAACAATCCACGAAAGATTGCTCAATATTTGTTAACAAAAGAAGTGTACAACGACTAGTCAATGACGCCAACGAATGAGAAATCTCGCTGGAAACGAACAACCATCCCAGGGGATCTAATTGGGCTACGATCGTTTGTAATCCATTTTGTGTACAGTCGTTCAGTGATGGTGGATTGTTCTGTGATACACTTTCTCCTGTACATGTCACTTCCTGCATCGTTCAAACAACCATATCTAGTGTGTGTACATTATTGGTGGATTATTTTTGAACATTTGTATGGTTACAGCATGTACAGAATTGTGCAGAATTTGATCGTTCAAAATAATCAGGAATATCCGTTGTTAGTTTTCAAACGATAATTATTGCACGTGTGTACCTAGCCTAAGTGAAGTATTACTATTGTTACTATTATCATTAGTTGCATTATCTTTGGTATTAATAAAGAAATGCTAAATATTAGTTTTTCTTTTTTCACTCATTATGAGTTTATTTCATTCAAATCTAAGACCAAACAAGAAATGATAGTTATCAAAGTCAAACTATTTGATGCCATTAAATATAACAGTTAAAGAAAATACACAGTTAGGGTCATACTTACCTAAAAGAGCATCTGAGAAATAAACAAATAAAATAAAACAATCGGATGAGAATCGGTATTTGCGGAGCGGGGTGACTGTTGGAATGGTGGAAACAATACTGAAGCGTACAGCTCAGCAACCGTTCCCTCAAACAAATTAAGGCCAAACTGACGTCACGCTGTGCCTTCCTTGTTTTTCCATCTCTAGTACATTTTGTGAATTTAGTACAATATAAAGGTGAAAATTGTCATTCAGAATATGAGAATGTATTAGAATATTATTTTTGTTTTATTAATAATAAAGCATAAAAATTGCAAATAAAGTTCGAATTTTTCTGTGGACCACCAAAACGGACCACTGGTTGGCGACCACTGGAATAAATACCGTCACCATAACTAACATAATAAATGTTAGTTATGGTGACTGGATAACGGCAATGGTCTTACCTGCGGCTGAATGTTTCACACGTTTATTTAACATGAGGAGGCTACTTGGTTGAGTAACAAAACTTGATCAGCATTACAGAACAAGACAAATGTAACCTTGATACCGAGACCAAACCCAGGGCCATAGCACCAAGTATACCAGTGTCTAAAGGTTCACATATAATTCACAAGCAATTGTATAGCTAGCAGTAGTAACGATCAATTAAAATTGTTCTGTAATACTGAAGACATTTCATCCTTCATCCAGAAGGGTCCTAAAAATCCCCCAGGCATTTATAGACTACATGAGTAACTCGGTAACCTTACTCAAACCTGCTGCAGAATACGTGGTGGGTGATGTGGATTGGGCATGGCTGGATTATGTTATTATTATATGTTACAAAGGGTCATATCTCCCATTATGTTCTCAGGTCAAACATCATCACCCTGCACACAATCCATGCTGGCTGGAGTAATGTGACTGCTGGGCGACTATGTTAGGGTAGGATAATAAAACCATTGGGATGAGTAGAAAACATAGCCAACATTACAGACCAATCCAGCTGAATGTGACTATAATACCCCCACACCCGTGTTTCTATAGGGCACCAAGGGAACCTGCACAGCTCCCAGAGGCTGGCACCTTGGAAGCTGCTCGATCACCCACAAGACAGTGCCAGGCTATAAAGATCCAGCATCTGATAGCAGTGAGAGACACTGAACATCCTACTGCCACCCATTCATTCTGTATTGGGCAGCCATGGGTAGAGGGTATATGACCCACAGGTATGAGGAAGCGGTAACTGCACCGTAACATCACCACCAATCTGAGCATATCCCTACACACCTGTCCGAGCTGCGCTTTCATCTGCTTAATTACATATAGCACCAACATATTAGGCAGCGCTGTACATTACACAGGGGTTGCAGATGACAGGTACAGGAGGAGGGGAGGGCCCTGTGCAGAAGAGCTTACACTCTAAGAGGTGGAGGTGTTGGATACAACATTTGGGAGGATTTTGGTTGATGGATTAGGGGACAAATGTTTATTTTATTTGATGGAAATATAACACTGAGCCACCTGCTCCTCCTACAGATGCCATGGCAATGGTTGGCACTGCTATAGAAGAGACAGTCTCCCCTCTCCCCCGGAAATTTGTAGGGTGTCATTCTCACCCCCTGGCACACACTTCCATTACTCAGCCCCATTGATGGATGAATGTGTATCACTCACGGGTTGTTGTTGCTCATGGTCAGCAGCAGACTGCTCAATAGGCGGACATTAGAGTGCAGGCCGGCCGCCGCCATGTCCCGTACATGATCTATGACACTCATCTTGTTACACGGCAGGCTCCCCGGTCTCCAGCAGATGGCGCAACACTCCGCCCAGTCCCACTACTTGCATTAAATCATGGCGCTCGCTGGCGTCCTTAACAAAACCAACCCTGAGCTGCCATCGGCGTGCCTGAATCCACGATACACATCTTCATTTACCAGGAACAAGACACATGCTCCCTAGTACCCTGAAGTTGCTTTATAATTCTTAGGGAGTGTTTATTTTTGTCTGATTAGACTACCTTGAAAACAGGCAATTCTGTTATCTGTCTTAATGGCGTCACCAGAACAGCGCTGTGCGGCTCAGCTGTGCGTTCCAGGAGAGGGCGGGGCTTGTGCGTTCCACTGGGCAGCGAAGCCTATAAGGGCGGAAGTATTACAAGGCAGAGGGGTGAGAAGGGCTATTGGAGTAGAGTGGTGGCTGGAAACCTTCACGATGTCAGAACAAGCCGTCCTCCTCCTCAGAAAGCAACTAGCAGGTAATAGGGAGGCTGCGGGCTGCCGCTTTGTTCTCCCCCATTGTCTGGACGGGGAAGCGCTTGTTTCGCAATCCCAGTGCAACGAACCTTTCCAGCTGCGCACACGGCGTCCGCTCACCGCTGCTTCTCGGGACTTCTCTAGAAGCTCTGCATAGCGCTGTCTGTATTAGACACGTGACCCAAGCTCACTATACATTGTACAATCACATCTGGTATAAATGAGGCCTATGCGATATGTGGCCAGAGCTGGGCATTGTATGGGCTGATTGTGCTGTGTGTGGGGAGTATAAGGCCTTGTGATGTAGATAAATGATTGGTTAGATCCTCTGTCAGCACCTTCTGCTATATACAGCCTAAACCCTAATAACTTGTCAGGATTGTATGTCTGTACCCCAGCTGGGTGTCCATTGACACACGCAGCTTCTCTGCATTGTACCCACATCTGATGGAGACTTTTCAGTGGGGACACCTGTGCTGGGGAAAACTTTAGGGAGTTTTCATCTAGACTTCCTGTTTTGGCTAATGTACAGGAGACTTCCTGTACCTTAGCCAAAACAGGAAGTGAGGAAACCTCCCCAAAGAGTTTTTAGTGAATGGGGCACACTAAAGCCTTCAGAATGGCACATAAAGCCTTCAGAATGGAGGGGGGGGGGCCGGGGGTGTAAATGACTTGTAGTCACCACTGTAACCCTACAGATACAATAAATCTGTGCTATTAATAAATATAATATTTCTATTATACTGGCAGGGCAGTATCATGGCTAACATGTAATTGCTGTTCTTCCCTCCTCTGCAGATTTTCTATTGGGTACTAATATACTTTCACAGCTGAGTAGACACAAGATTGTCAGGCAGGTTTATCACATTCACAGCACATCGCATCATTAAGACAGCCGGCGCTGATTTCAGGTGTTCAGATAGCGGATTGTGAGGAAGGTGAGCCAGCTACATGGAATAGACCTGTATGTATGGTCCTATGTTCCAAGCCTTGTCCATCCAGTCTGCTATTTATACACCTCTGCCACAGTGCACAGCCAGGGGGTTGATAAATGAACAGCAGCTGCACTGAAAGACATTCTCTGGTGTGCCTTCTCTTTAATGCTGTGCATAGAGATGATTGGAGGCTGATCCCAGGACAGACTATGTGCTCCTATTGGTGGTTTGTAACATTACATTTTACAAGGGGGCGGCAGAACACAGCGATACATTTAAAAACAATAAACAATCATTTTGTAGTTCAGCAGAACTGGGCAAGGCTAACGGCACTTCTTGGGATTTCAGTTCATGGCAGGCACTGCCAGTTCCCTTCTGGCAATTAGAGGTAAATATGCTGCTGATGTGACTCCTGCACATGCATGGATTACCCTGAGAATGTATACAGAGTACAGCATGCACAGCTCGGTGTACATTCTACAGAAGATAGCAAACAAGTGGCTGTGCTTTATTACAGAAGAGGTGCTATAAAGAACATGCTTGATTGGATTTTTATACATTTCTAGGATCACATTATTAAACAGGATTTATATAGTGCCAACATATTACGCAGCACTTCCACTATGAGGTGTGGAAAAATGTACCCAGATTGTCCCAAGTCTGAACATTCTACATGCATCTAATGGAGAGATTAAGGTTCTTGTCACTGGATTAATCCTTTTCCAGTGTAAGGATTTCTACACCTGCCTAATACACAGTACGGTGTATTGCCAATACACTAATAGATCATCCATAAATCTACATACATCTATATTTCAGCACTGTTCTAACATACATTTTCCACCTTTTCTGTCAGAGCTGAATAAAAACCCAGTCGAAGGCTTTTCTGCTGGACTTATTGATGACAATGATATCTATAAATGGGAAGTGCTGCTTATTGGACCACAGGACACGTTATAGTAAGTTTCTCATCTTCTATTGCACATGCTGTATAAGCTGTCTTAAGGTGTGTGTGTCAATCAGTTATCTGTTTTTATAGTATTGTAAATTGTAACTGTATATTAAAGTAGATCACCGGATGTGCAGCTACTGGGATTAGTAATATCAAATTCCCTCTTTGTGATGTTTTAAAACAAGTCAATGTTGAAATGGGATGTTTACAAATAATTATTCACAAGGGTTTTTTGCATTGGGATTATAATGCAATGTTCTATTGAAACGTATTCAGTGTTCTATTAGGAGGTTTATTTACTTGTTCACATTTATATTTTTGCCAGTGAGGGTGGCTTCTTTAAAGTGCACCTTACTTTTCCAGTTGACTATCCTTTGAGGCCTCCTAAAATGAAATTTATCACAGAAATCTGGCATCCGAACGGTAAGTGTTTAATGTCAGATTTTCTCATACTGTACTCAGCACTGTATGTTTGTGGGTGCTATGTGTAAGACTGAGACACCGTGTCTGATTTACAAGAGGACTTCACTCAATAAATTGCTGTTTCTGAACTCCCAATCATATTCACCTGAAATAAATATCCAATAAAGTGAAAAGAAAATCTTAGTTTAGGTACTGTTTTAGTCTCAACTAGCAAATAAATCTCACTGAATAGCTTCTCTGCCTGAACAGCAGCAACAAAACCTAAAAACAGCTGGTCAGTAGAGAAGCCTATTCCTGATTATTAAAGATTTTTTTTTTTTAGTTTGAGTAGAGTTGGCATTTCTTGCACACAATTGGGTGGGTAGGATTTATGGAGCATGTCCAGGCTTCTATACAGAGTCAAATATGTATAATATTATAATTTGGTTTCCTTTTGGTGATTTGCAATGGAGGCCTCATGGGTAAAGGCAATTGTGTGATCAATCAGAGCAGGTGCAATGGTAACCCAAAAAACCCAGTAAACAAGTAAGTGAGGTAGGGGCTGTTGAGACATCTAGATCATGCAAACCAGGGGCAAAAGCAAGTTGATGAGTGATGAGTTAAAGGGGTCAAAGATGAGGGGTATGGTAAATGGGTTTGAGCAAGTTAGTTAGGTTTAATTTACTGTTGGATTTTAGGTGAAAGAAAGGCATCAATCCAAATTAGATTTTATGTCCTCCTTGCCAATTGTCCTTTGGCCAACCTGAAAAATTGGGTGGGGATGATTTGGCATAAGTATTTGTTCCACCTGTATCTAGTTCCACAAATATTGGTCATGTAGAGTGTGTATACATTCTGGATGTTTCTAAAAGTGACTTGTTTCAGGTTTTCCTTTACAAAATGCGTATCATTCTCATTTTAATAATCTGCTGCATTCTGTCTTGTTGCCAGTTGCTAAGAATGGAGATGTCTGTATATCCATCCTTCATGAGCCAGGCGAAGATAAATTTGGCTATGAAAAACCTGAGGAGCGCTGGTTACCTATACACACAGTGGAGACCATCATGATCAGTGTTATTTCTATGCTTGCTGACCCAAATAGTGATTCTCCAGCCAACGTTGATGCTGCAGTAAGTGGATCATATCTACTTTCTACTAGTAAATTGATATTTTGTACATGAGAATGTCTACATCATTTCCCACTCTTGTGTGTAGGTAATTGTAATTACTCTTGCTTTTCAGAAAGAGTGGAGGGAAGACCCAAATGGTGAATTCAAGAGGAAAGTTGCTCGCTGTGTTAGAAAAAGTCAAGAAATGGCATTTGAGTGAACTAGTAAGTCTGCATATTTTATGTTAAAGCCAAAAAACGCAGATGGAAATTCACCTATATGAGCAAAAAGCTTGTGCTGAAAAATCTATTTGTAGTCCCAGTATTTTATGTATCCCTTAAGCACCTAGAATTCACTTGAAAGACCATAACCAATTGAAGCAGTATCTATGCAGCAGTCAACACATCCTTCTTTCACTACACGTTTAGCACTAGCTTTGCAACATTGAACCACTGCCTTAGTATTCAGAGTCCTGCAGCTTACTGAATGTAAAAGTGCATTAAGCTACAGACATATTTATTATTAAGTTTACAATTTGCATTGAAATTGCTAACTTTTTATCTTCTCTTTCAGTGCATAAAGAATATCTTCAATGGATGAGCAATAGCATTCACAGGCAGAAGCAGAATCCTGCTCACAGCGTGTGGCGTCTCACTGACCTCCTGTTCTAGCCTCAAGTGAACAGTTTACCATTTAATAAATTATAGGATAGACTTCTGTTTTAACTGCAAAACTGCAGAGTGATTTTCAATCCTTATCGGGATCTTTATTTATTCAGATATATATTTTTGCATATGTCTTTTTATAAAGGTGAAATTGCTTTCTTTACTGCACTAACCCCTTACTAGGTAAACCTTCATCTTTTCCTGGCAGTACCACATCCATTCACAACTTGGAAAATAGGGCTTATTTCATGTAGCAACAATTTACCATCACTGTGCATTACCTGGTGAATTTTAAATCTGCCAGAAATTGAATGCTAGAATATTTTTTACATTAGCTTTTGCTGCTGCACATAAGTCAGGTATTGCAGGCTTGAATTCTGCCAAGATGAGCTATGAGCTGTACTTGGACATACTGGTAGTCCACGCTTAGTTTATTTTTTTAACCCATGTTTTTGCAGCAGAATGTTTGTCTTGTTTGTGTTTGTCTTGTGAAGCATTTATTTCGTTACAAAATTAAACTATTTTTGAGATGTTTTGATAAGCTGAGTAATGTTTTTTTTTTGTCTTAAGTGCCAAGTATGTATAAAAAAAAAAAAAAAAAAAAAGTCTCTCTCCAAAACATTATTTTGGAGAGGACATTTTCCAGAATTTTTGTTTGACCCCACACAGGTACTAAGCACAATCTCCCTTTCATAAATACAAATGTTACTCTTCCCCATTCTACAAGCAATTGTTACAATAATTGCCTGATAAATGATTTTTATTATGGTCAAAATGGAGCGAGGGGAGTGTCTGTGTGACATTGAAATCACCCTTTTCATCCAAAACATTTCAAAGAAATAAATTAACAAAAATCGACTTTTTATTCACTTGTACAAAACAAAGTTAGACCAAATGTCTCTTGTGCAGTCCTGGAGAAAAAAGGTGATCTGGCAATATTTGTATTGACCACATGTCTGAAATATCTTTTGTAACTGAATCAGTCCAGTTTTCTATTGTAGGGTTTGCTCACACGAACATTAGACCATCAGTGCATGTTAACTCGTATGTATGTGTTTCAGGTGTATATCTTTCCAAATGCTATACACTATAGAGTTCATTTTATATTTCTGACCTATTCCCAATGGAAATGTAATGTTGGTGGGTAACGTAGAAATATGACCTTTTTTCTGTAGCAATCACCTTTTATTGGGATGTATATTTGTATTTTAACCAGGCTGCACCACTGGTAAGACTGCCAGATTCTCCAGCAATCCAAAGTTGTGATATGATATACTTACTGCAGCATCGATGTTGGCTGGAGAATCACTATTTGGGTCAGCAAGCATAGAAATAACACTGATAATGATGGTCAGGCAGTGTAAGTCCCAATTTGAGGGGTAATGAGGATAACCCAGGCTTTTGCTGGTATTGTACAGAAGTTCCACTAATTCACAACCATGCAAATGTTTTTAAGTGCTGAGTATCCTCTGATAATTTGGCACTTTTTCCTTCTTAATTTACCTACCATTAAGTTCATGTAATCTGCCAGTGCAAAATAAATTCTAAAGGTTTTTTTTTTTCAGGATGTCTCAGTAGCTTTAATCATAGACCTGTAACAACCATGTAGCTAAATATGAGGCAGCTTGTAAAAGGAGTTGAACATTTGTGCGTAATCATTTTGTCAGTGCTTCAGAAGGTAACTTGTCATGAGATCAGAACACAAATTGGGTAATCCTTATATTTTAGAACATAGAAAAAAAGGCAGGTTACATCATCTTTTGAAGGATCTGATGCACTTTGACAATGGCGTTGTATTGCCATCAGCAGTAGTTGGTACCTAATGTTACCTGTAAGGTTCCTTAATTCCCCCCTCCCCCCCACAAAAAAAATCTGAACATAACCTTCAATCAAGCTGCTGGTTGGCTGGACCAGCACTCTTGCTAGTGAAGCCAATGAGGGCATGCAGGTTCCTGCTGTGTATTGGTTTTGCTGTGACCCCCTTGGGGGCAGTTTTGCATCTTGTAATGCATAAGACTGATTGGCCACTGGCTGTCCTGTTGCAGGATCTCTCTCGGGAAGCCCTAGTGAGCATCTTATTTTCTAGCATGTGGCAGCTGTATTTAAAATAGTGGGTATTTCTCAATCTTTCACTGGGCACCCATATCTGTGTGCTGTTGGTGTTCTCCTTTACTGGCAACATTTCTGAAAGATTTGGCTGCAGCCTGTGTTGTAGCCACAAGATCCATTTTGTTTCTTAGTCATTACTGCTGCTGTGCATTGGGAGCTACCCAATAATCTCTCATTGGATGCCTTCCCTTTGTTTGGTCACTGTGCCTTTTGAGATGAGTAAGACTTTATTGAACTACTAACAGTACTCCCCTAAAGAAAGTCTGTTAGAAACCTGGTCTGTTTTTGACCATTTGATTTGTTTTTCATTCTCTAAATGCCCCTGGTGGTCCAAGGGACAATATCTTTCCTCAGTGGTTGGCTCTTATATTTGACAGATGTGTTTGCAAGCAGAGAGTTCCTGTCATGTTCCTGTGCCCTACCGGTTGTGATTTGCCATCCACACTTTTATTTCTATGCTTTTAGTAGTTTAGGGACCTCTGGTATAGAGTGATTGTTCTGTTTATCCCCTGAAAAGTTATAGTTACTAAAAGGGTTGTGTTTAAACTGATCCTGGACATCAAGGTGGCTTTCTGAAAGCTGAAAAATTAAGGTTGGTAGTCTTTTCACCTTTGTAGTAATCTTCCTCCATGTTAGATGTATCTTCTGATATTTATCAAGTATGCTTGCTTGCAAGTTTGCATTGTCTCAATTTCTAACATTCTTGGTGCTTTGTGGTGGTGAGTGGAAACCTAGGAAGTGGTGGCTCTAACTTTCTGGTTGACATTTTCCAGAGTAGAGTGGTAGTGTCTACCAAGATATTAGTCCTTCCAGGCCCCCTCCCCTCCTTTTTTTTCTTACTTTGTTAGACAGTTTTCCACAGTGGATTATCTGTTCAATCCAATATTTTAAGTACCTTGTTTCTGGAAGAATTTCAGTTTCAAATGCCTGCCTAGTTGTTCTCTCCCAAGTATTTATGTTCTAAAGATGTTTGAAATATTAACTGTGCATAAGAAAGTATTTGAATATAATAGTAATATAGAAATAGTATTTTTTTCTTTCTTCCTTCCTATATGGGAAAGTCTAGGCACTGCTTTTATGTGTGTGCTAGCAGTGTGCATTATAAGGTACTGTTCCTCTCATCTGCTAGTCTATGGAGAATAGGAGATGTCATTAGGATCCTGCAAACTGTTCTTCTTGCTGGAGACTCTAACATGAGGAAGCAAAACCCTGCCTCACCAAGATCTAGCACAGTGTTGCAGTGCACCACACAGTGGGACAAGTGCATAATGGGTAAAGGATTAGCTGCAGAAAAGCCATAGGCAATTCTGAAGAATATTTTCCACTGATTGTCTTTGGGCTCAGCTCAGTATGTTCCCCAATAACGAGGAATAGCAGAAATATGTTTAGACCTTTAGATTGTTCAGTTACTGCAAATCTCATGCAATCATATGCCTGTTGCTCAACCTTTTGAATATGCTGTAATTATATCTACAGCTCACAGTATATTAGCATTGTAGTCAGAAGAAAGTCTCTTACATTGCTGGCCTGTGCAAAGAATGGGAATCTTAAAAAGGTCACTGATAAACTGACTTGGAACAAAACTGCTCATTGCTCAAGGAAGCCTGGTTGGTAAACCTTGCCATAGGTTGATACTGATGTTCATTTTGGCAATAACACGGGTAAGCATTACCATCTTTTTGTGGGAGATGTAATAAAGTTGCCAGTGAATTTTGGTCAGTTGCTTGTGTAATCAAAATATTTGATCCACATTGCACACAGTCATCTACACGCAGCCTGATCTGCCTACAGGAGCTTGGAAAATGTCACCTTTATAGCTGTGCACAAGTTTTAGCATTAAATAGCCCTACCACTCTCACACTATTACATTTTTGTTATTACTAATTACACAAAATGGGTAGACTTCAGTTGGAGATCAGTAATTATTGATTAAAATAAACTGCACAGCCAAGTAAAAATTAAAAAAAAGCAGTATTTTTTTTTCCATCTAGAGCTGTCTCTCAAAGCACGTTTTCTGCCAATTGCTGTAGTCAGCATTCTATGATGGCTATGTTTCCTGGGTGCTGACTGTCAGGCCTCCCACATCTGGGTTGTGTATTCATGCTGGTCTGGACTCGGGACTATTACACTAAATGTCACCACTGCATCATCATGAGTGTGTTGTTGTACAGAAGTAAGGACTGCTCATCACGCAGAAGGACAGGAAAGACTTGTAACATTACTCCAACCAGAAAAATGTGTATGTATAAGTATTTTGTGTAGAGGGGGAAAAGCTTTTCAAACAGAGGTCTGACTTTTATTTTCAATCTTTCAGGTAAACAAAGTGTATTCAGGTGCTCCTATCTGAAAATGTCCCCTTAGCTCTGTGTGTAACATCATTTTTTTCTTTCATTTTTAATTTCTCTATTAAAAAAAATAGTAAAATGTTTTGGCTGAAGTTCAATGTTAAATTATCTTTTCAAATAGGCAGCAGTAAGGAAAATGCAAACAGGTCATTTTCTGTCTACACTAAAGCCACATATTTCCTGTTGTGGTAATTTCTTTTTTCATGCAGGCTGCTTGAAAGCATCACATTCTAAAGTAAAAATACAAGTCATTTTATAAACTCTAATGGAACATGGTAAAGAAGCGGCAACAAGGTTTTATTATCCGTTTAAACCTTTCTTTGTTCCAATTGGGAAGGGTCCAACTTTGCATTATCCACAACATGTTCACTTTCAGTTTAAAGTTTACTTATATCGATTGATACATAACCCCCGACAACCGTACCATCAGGATGGGGCAATGGGAGCTATTAGCTATCTATTATAACTTACACTGGCTGCCATTAGATGGAGGTGGCTCCTTTATTGTGTTTGATACTTATTCTCAAAAGACAAACACTGTCAGGATAAAATGTTACTGTTATTTATTAGCATACAGGAGAAGAGGTGCAACGATATATACTCCAGCCAGTGGAGTTACAGATGCAAAGCATAAACCCACCACACAAAATGAAATCAAGAAACAATTTATCGCTTTTATTAAGTTCCAGCTTAACACTCAATATTTCTCCACAAACCGTATGTTTCATGGCTTGGCTGTGGTCATTTATATTACAACACAGTATAAAAGATTATTTCAAAATGGAACTATATAGGGCAGTCAGAAAACAGTTACACTTCTTTGCTCCTCGCATCCCATAACTTTATTGTCCGGGGCCAGACAGGGATTTGTTCATGAACTGTTTTTTCACAAAGCACATCCACCACTGAAACAAAGAAAGTCACAAAATATTTAAAATACCAAATACAGATGTTCAACATTGGACAGACTCAGCTACAATTTTCAACTATATGTAAGTTATAAGCAACCATAGTTATAAAGCCAAAAATAGTGTCGATTAGTGTAAATTATAAGTATTACCTTAGGGAGTGAAATTTTCAGATATCAAAAGCTGCAGTTGCCTGTAATTGTGCACCTAATCATACAAACCTATGACCTCTTGTGCCTTTTGGTTTCTTGTTAGCAGAACCATGTCTTGCAATTGCTTGCCAACCTTTTCCTTTAACTACAAATCCCACCACCTTTTGCAGACATGTTTTCTATTGTAATGCAGGGGATGCTGGGAAATGTAGTCCGCTATATATTGTTCTTCCTACTTATTGTGTCATGTGGCCATCACCGTTTCTATAAAATGTTTGTATTTATTTGTCTACCAGATTGCTATAAGAATATGCCTTGTTAAGCTGCGTACACACGGCAAATTTTTCTCGCCCGATAATCGGTATCGGCCAATTATCGGGCGAAAATCTGCCGTGTGTACAGTCGGTCGTCGTCCATCGTCCGACGACCGTCCTGGCGGATCCATGGACGATGGACGACGACCGATCCTAATGAAAGGGAAGGGCAGAGCGCGCAGCAGGGTGCCGCTCCGTCGCTCTCCCCCTCCCCTCTCCATAGAGCATGAACGGTGCTGTATGTACAGCATCGTTCATGCATCGTGCAGTCTTTTCTCGTTGGAAAGGATCGTGAAAGATCCTTTCCAACAAGAAAAATTGCAGGTGTGTATGCAGCTTTAAACTTTAGGTATAGATGGGTTTTAATGTATGAAAGTCTAAAACTACATGAAGGGGTAGAACAAGCTTGCTTACCTTGCTGGGTTTGTCTGTCTGAGGGTCAAACACCTTCTCACACAGCCTCAGTCCTGTCTCCTGTCTCAGCTGCTGCAAATAGGCCCGCATCACCTCTGTAGGATAAAAGAAGAACAAGATCACATTAGGCACTAATCATATATTTTAATGAAATATACTGAACCACTACACGTATAATGTGCCTTGGATTTGTGGTAACTAAGAATACAGGGGTCAACAAAACAAATGTCAAACTAATTTGGTGCAGTAGTTCTCCTATTACTCCCCTAACACATACCAATAAATAAAATGTATTTTCTATTATATACTAGTTCTATCAACAACAAAAGATTTATTTTTTTCTACCAGTGCACTCAGCAAAGACAAGCCTAAAATTTGGAATCTGTACTATGTAACAAGTTCTTAAGTAAATACAAAAACATCATTTACCAATAGCTTCCAAGATGTAATCCTACAGTATACAGGAGTGGGTGCTCTAGCTCCCATTTGCTTTGTATAGGGTATCTGAGGTTGGCTCCTAGGGTGAGGTAACCTGTTTTAGAGTAAGCACAGGGACTTCTTCCCATAGCTTTAGGTGAATAATTTGGCCAGCTTTGGGTCAAGGATAAAGGTGGACGAGTAGACCTTGTGCTTAGTTTACAATGGCAGGTAATGTCACCCCAATAAGGATGGAGTGCTGCTGGCCAGAGCACCCAATCCTTCTGTATTCTATAAGCCAGATCTTTTGTCCTCCAAATGGAATAACTTACAACGAAGGACTTTTGTACTTTCTAGTGGAGAGCTGTATATGGAACTTTTTTATTTTACCAAAGCCAGCAATTCTAATAAATAATTCACTAGCTACAAATCACTAAATTTCTGGCTGCCACAAAGTCACCCGTGTGGCATGGTTGTTGTTCCTAATGATGCCACCAGTATGTCCATCTCTTGCCTTGCCATTTGTCAGTGGGTCAATCTCATCCAAGTGCCAATCAACACATTCAGCATTGATTTCCACAACACAGTAATGCATTAGAGACCAACCACATATGCTGCCGCCTTAGTTTTACTGACAGGGGAGAGGCGTGAAAAGTACAGATATGGGATAGGGCTTGATAATGGCGGAAGTCTATCAGCCTGGAAATTAAGCTACATTACATTGGTCTATTGTTAAATGTTCTAAATGGGAGATAAGACTGGAGGTCATATAATACCGACCAGTCATTTTCTGTAGTCTTTATTACACAGGACTCTCCAATATATTCTACAAAGGTCTAACATGTCACCATAATCAAAATCTCACCATCTTCCTGCTTGTTGGAAGGCTTTATGTACATGGCATTGAGGGGGAATCCTGGTTCTCCTGGGATTGGGAAATTTGTAATCCCCAGTGTGTACATTTCCTTTTCTCCTTGGCCTTTAGAAGTGCACTGATTCCAAAAGAATAAAAACAAATAGCTAGTAAGCTGCAGCCATGTAATGTCTCTGCACATATGTTACCTAAAAATTACCATAGTAATGCTTAAAGGTGATGATAAAACAGAGCCAGCTTGATTTTGTGCTGGTAAATAAGCCTCACCTTTTGTAACTTTTTTAGACATTCAGAAATGTACAGAGTGATATAAATTAATGTCCGGTCGGCTTCATTCTGCAAAAGAAATAACAAAGGTTTATATGCTTATGACTGACTTTTAGCTAAATACTGTATTGTACTTGAGTATAAATCAAAGAATTTTGACATGAGAAAAGCCATTAGAAAAAGGTTTAAACATGAGTAATAATCAAAAGGGAAAACAAAGATAAACAAGCTGAGCCCATGTGACTTTGAGTGGTTCCCCATTTTAAATAAATAATTTAAAAATAACAAACCATTGGTGTATTTAATAAAAATTGCTTTATTGGTATTTCTATTGATTAGTGTTTTTAATGTTAGCTACAACGACCACATCCTGTGCCCCTAGGTTTATACTGGAGTCAATGTTAATTTTTCTGTTTTTTTTTTTTTCAGATAAAACTAGGTACTTTGGTTTATATTCAGATACAATATATTCTTTATTTTGTACTGTACATATAGAGTATATTCTAACTGTTGCATACTATTCTGCAGGCTTGATATGTTCCATACATCAGACAATCACATAGTATGGAGAAGCCAGACCCTCAGCGACCCTCCTATAAATCCTGATGTACTGAAACCGTCACATATGCCATAAGATCAATATGAGGCAAGAGCTGGAAATACTGCCATACACGCTGAACACTTCAGGAACAAAAGAACTTTAATGTGTCCCAATATTTTTATTTAAGTATCAGGTCATCCAAAACAAAAAGCAAGTTCAGGATATATGGCGATGAGCTCAATCAATTTCTAGATCTGCCCATCAGCCACACAAGTCGATCCTACACCCTCTGTTAAATTATAGAGAGTACAAGGCAATAAGTAGAATCATATGGCAGGAGGAATGAGACTCCAAGGCTGGAAGAAAGGTAAATCGACCTTGGCTGTGACTTGGCCCACTCAAACTTCACAGACGATTGAAATATATTTAGAAAAATATAGGAAAATATCAAACTTTCTAAGAAGTTACCTACCTTAATTTCATAATTTTTGAAGAAAACATTAGCCTTGAAATAATAAATCGCTTCATCAATGATATCGGTGTCCTTGGCTAAAACAGAATAGTAAAGAATAAATAAAATGTGATTTGTATTTGTCTCAGACAAGTAAAAGGATCTAGGACTGACCACACCATTTCATCTCTCTAACCCCCTATGGAGCAGAGCAATATTTACATTGGGTCTGTACATTCTGTGATGTTTGTCATTACTTAAGATAACAGTTTTTCTGAATATTGACTTGCCTACAAAGTATATCTACCTAGAGCTGTAATGTCCTGCACGAGTCACATGCAGGACACCAAAAGTATCCGACAGGTACCTAAGCTGCTATCAGACTTCATAGGTAAGTTATACAGAACTTGGTATATAGCTGGCAGGATTCACAGATATTCTATATATGGCTTGTTATGTGGAATTCTGATATTTGTTATACAGAAAAAAATAAGGAAGGATCTGTCGTGATTGTTTCTAGCAACACTATAATAAATGAATACTGAGCACATAGCGTGGTTCTGTTCTGAGGGGCACCCTGCTGTGTCCTCCATAGGAAATGACAGCAGTCATCCACAATCATTTGCTTAGTGATCTGCCATCATGGTTCACTAAATTACATCAGGGGACCACTTTACATTTTCACCAAAGACAATAAAGATCATCTGAGAAATCTTTATAAACGAATTATTATTTGCTTATTGCGACCTAGCAAAACCAACCAATCCAATGCAATGGTGAACTTTCTACAAAACGTTTTATACAGGTAACACAATTCTGACATATATTATACAGAACTTATTGTGAGCATTTATTTTTTCAGTCCTAATTTGTCATAAAGATTTTATTTTCAGCAATAAAAGCCAATAGGAGGTGACATAACAATTCCATAGGAAACATACACGTGAATTGGAAGTACAGTCTATGTAGTCAGCGAGCTGGAACTCGTAGCAAGGAATGTGAATGACATCTCTGAAATGATTCCCACAACTTACTTTCTCTGGGGGCAGGTCCTTTAAATTGGCTTCTAATTGGCAGCAGTGCCATGTTTCCTATCAGCTTGGTGTCAGATTCCATTAATGTGGAATGGTAGGCCTGTAACAAAGAGAAATTATTCCATTTAGTGTGTGATAAGCATGCAAGTTATAATGAGTGCAATCTGATGAGCCCCTGTATGCCAATGACAAACAGATGTAAATGGCAGTGCACATTGATCCTAATTTTTCTGCTTAGTGATCTGCCATCATGGTTCACTAAATTACATCAGGGGACCACTTTACATTTTCACCAAAGACAATAAAGATCATCTGAGAAATCTTTATAAACTAATTATTAATTGCTTATTGCGACCTAGCAAAACCAACCAATCCAATGCAATGCAATGGTGAACTTTCTACAAAACTTTTTATACAGGTAACACAATTCTGACATATATTATACAGAACTTGTTGTGTGCATTTATTTTTTCAGTCCTAATTTGTCATAAAGATTTTATTTTCAGCAATAAAAGCCAATAGGAGGTGACGTAATTCCATAGGAAACATACATGTGAATTGGAAGTACAGTCTATGTAGTCAGCGAGCTGGGACTCGTAGCAAGGAATGTGAATGACATCTCTGAAATGATTCCCACAACTTACTTTCTCTGGGGGCAGGTCCTTTAAATTGGCTTCTAATTGGCAGCAGTGCCATGTTTCCTATCAGCTTGGTGTCAGATTCCATTAATGTGGAATGGTAGGCCTGTAACAAAGAGAAATTATTCCATTTAGTGTGTGATAAGCATGCAAGTTATAATGAGTGCAATCTGATGAGCCCCTGTATGCCAATGACAAACAGATGTAAATGGCAGTGCACATTGATCCTAATTTTTCCGAAATGAAGGGGGGGTGGGGGTCAGCTAAATTTTTGGTCATATGATGAGATTGTGTGGGGTACACAGATACCAAACAAGCCACATGACAGTGATTGCTGATTGGAAGACTTTTATGGTAAAGCCCAAAGTCAGCCGAGAAAAGGTAAACAAACTCCAAGCTGCCATAGTGGCCGGGACTTTGGTTCCCTTCCAGTGCTGCTGTTGATGTAAAAAAAAGGTGGTGACACCCAAGGGGGCAACCAAGCTGCTGGCTGGCGGCTCTCACTACCACAGGGCTCTACTCTGAGACTGCATTATATCACAGCGGTCATTACAGATCATTTCTAAGGTTCTGTAGTTATCGGCTGTAAGAAATAATTAGTGGTATGTAATGATATCACATGATATGACTGATAGGCGGAGTGCTGGATTATCTATCCTGGTATTTGTATTCCTCAGTGTATATCAGCAGCACTGACTGCTCACTACATCTGAACTCTTCACACCTCGTCCTGTCCATTGACAATCAACATCTGTCTGGACACAATCCATGGTGATAAGAATAATGTAATGAAGGGACCGGGGAGAGTAGAAATGTCACAATATATTCCTGACACTCAGAACATAAAGAACGTTCTGCAGAACATGGAAAATCCTCAGTACTACATCAGGTGAATGTTGTACTAATACAGGCTCTAGTATTACCTGGAGAAATCAGGACATTGATAGGAATACCAATATCAGTGTGCGGAGGGGCTCCGGTGTAATCTTACATGTTCAGCTGAACCCCAAACTAAACCACCCTGCCTCCTATACCCTGGGTGCTCCACCCTGCCTCCTATACCCTGGGTGCTCCACCCTGCCTCCTATACCCAGGGTTTCCTACCCTGTCTGACATACCCAGTTGTATGTGGCACAGTGCTGCCATCTATGGGCTGTCAGTGGATGAGCAGTGTTCTCCCATACAGCAGCATTTCCTTCCTGAGCCCTCAGGTTCCCCTTTCTGTCAGCTCTGTACACATCATTATACAGATATCAGGAGGGGCTGGGTGACATTACAATATATCACCAATCCATGGCAGACATCGCCCCTCCGATCTGACCACACAGCACACACACCATCAGATGTGAGATCCGCTCCTGTCACATCCATTCCATCCATCTACATACCCGGCCTGTAATATTTATACCTATATCTATACCCGGCCTGTCATATCTATACTTATACCTATACCCGGGCCTGTCATATCTATACTTATACCTATACCCGGGCCTGTCATATCTACATACCCGGCCTGACACCGCCCCCAGCAGAACATACAGAACCCGATGCCCAGGCTTATATTACCTGTATCCTCCCCGGGCCTCGCCTTCCTATCGGAATGATATAACACCGGCAACACCAGGGAACCCCCACCCGCCTGTAACACGAGAGGAGCACCTACCTGTCCCCTCCAGGCACTTACCGGCATGATGACGGTGTGAGGAGAAGGAGAAGGTGCAAATCCGCCGATGATAGCCAGATACTTCCGCTGTCCCACCCAGCGTCTCTGAAGCAGGAAGTGGCCGTATAATATGGCGATACTATCGGCAACCACTAGAGGCAGCAACAGCTGACGTGCAGGTGGGATAGGACCAATTCTAAAGTGTCCGCTCGGTGGCGCACGAATGTACATTGTAATTGCACAGGGAGGAAGAGGAACAACAACAATGTATATCCATATATGTGTATATAAATACTGTATATCAGATCCTCCTAGTGTAATTACAATGTATATCCATATATGTGTATATAGATCAGAATTCGTGGGTAAGTTAACCTAATGCTGGAACATTGGAAATCTACTAATGTGCACATTAGGAATCTGTCAGAGGACCCCTGTAAATGGTATTGAAAGGCTTTTTATGTTGTGAGAATGAAGTAAACTTGCAATGAGAGAAGCATGGAGTGTCATCACCTTTACCTTTTCTTCTTGAAATCCCTGGCTGTTGTGCTTCCTTACCTTGCACATGGATCTTGAATGAGTACTTCTAACTTTCCTAATTAGCAAACCAGTTCTTGGTTAGGAACATGCACTCTAGATTGAGCAATTGAGGCCCCAATGTTTTTCCCATGACAAGCCTACTTTAAAAAGATACTATCTTCCACTCTCCAGTGCAGAGAGTAACAGTCTTTGCCGAATTCCATGTCTTACCAGCACTGCCTTGCTGTTATTATTATTATTATTATTACACAGTATTTATAAAACGCCATCATATTACGCATCGCTGCACTAGGTCCATAGTCATGTCACTAGCTGTGCCTCAAAGGAGCTCACAATCTAATGTCCCTACCATAGTCATATGTCTTTAAAGAGGAAGCTAACTGACAAATGCCCAAAACAAAAAATACACTCACCTTCAATCCCGCAGTGCAGTCGATAAGTCCAGTGGTGTCTCATTGGGTACCACGTCGTCCTAGTATCTGTCCCCGGGCTGGCGCACTGGGCACCGCCATCTTTACCTCTTCTTCCGAGTTCTTTTTCCTATGTCATCCAACCCTGGCGCAAAATCGGGTGACACAGTTCGGAAAGGAAACTTGCGAGATCAGCTTTTTTTTTTTTTTCCTTTTTATGAAAAGGCTCGGGCATGCGCAGAAGGAGCACCAAAGAGCCTCCCGGGATGCGTGACGTAGGTATCCCGGGAGGCTTTGCACTCCCATTCATTCTCTTTTGGGGGTGATGAAAAACTTACATAAAAGGTTTTTCTACCCTTTTATGCAAAGTGACATTTCTGAATTTAGGTACTGTGCACTTATAATAGCAGCCAGGAGGAGCAGTGATCTCACTTTCCTGTTCATATGACAGTGCTTAGGCCCAGAAATTTGCAGCTTGATGTGACCTCACAGTAATGGTTGCCTTATTCCTGGAAGATCCTAGTAATACTAGTTGAAATGAGGACAAGAATGGTGGAGCAGCACTGGAGGTCTGGCTATAGTTGAGTTGATGTAGTAAGGTTGTCCGCCATAGGCAAGAAGAGTATCTAGCTAGGTTAACATTTGAAAATTACAGCATCATTATGTCAAAAGGGTATTTTTTTTTTTTTTTTTAATATTAGACCATTATGTAATTTCCCATAGACATTGGGGAAAGTGTTGTCTCTGTAGTATTTGATAAGTGTACCCAGTCATGCTGTTGTCCAGCAAAATAGAATGGCTCCTATGTTTTGCTCCTATGTATTCATGTGTTGGAATAAAAAGCTTGCAGCTGTAGGACTATGGCGAGGTTATGGTGCTTATAAAGAAAATCTGATGTGAGAATGCTGTTCGGCTTCCAAAATCTGCAATGGTCCAGATGATATGAGGGTTGCTATTAATAGACACCAAAAGCTTTACCATAACCGCCAGCTTTAGGGGGTGACCTCCATTCCTGCCTAACCCAAACAAGTGTTTTTGTATCACGGCACACTGAGCCCAGGAAAGAGATCCTTGCTCTCTCATGTTATGGTCACGTTTAATTTAGCTAGCATTGTTTACGTTTTAATTTTTTAGTTAAACCCATAGTGCAAATAATTTGGATCCTATTTCTTAGGGTTATAGAATGACATACAGTGAGTACATTTATAGACTCACTGCATTGTACCAGTGATAACACAAACTCTTCTTGCCTCTGGCACTTTTCTAAATGTGGTTGTGTCTTTCATTTGGTGCAATGTATTATGGAATTCAGTACAACTTGAGGATTTCCTTCATAGCATCTGCATGCACATAGCAGGATGTATTTAAAAAAAAAATATATATATATATGACGTGTGACTAACATGTGCAGAAACTAAAACTGAACTGTACATTTAGTGTATTGTATTTGAGGTGTCATCTGCCTTTTTTTATGCAGCCACAAATGATGTTGGGACTTCTGTCTAGGGCATCAGTTTGAGATACTTCTGCAATCACCAAGAATTTGATGGGTTTGCCTGACATCTTTCTGGCATGTTTTGCATTTCCTACATAGACTTGTATGTATGGAAGTCCCAAACATGTTTGAAACAAACTGCCTGCACAGTTCTATATTATTATGCTTAATATTTATATTTGACCCATAATATGGAGCATATGTAAAATATAAGATTCTGATGCATTTCCCAGCACAGACAAAACACCCAGATCCAGAGTTTGGTTGTTGCACACAGTTCTCACCATTATGTAAATATGGGTGGGGGGGAGACTGGCATTTTCATGGTACGTTTTTTATATATATGTATATTAGTATATTTTTAACATATTTTAATTTCTCTCTGTAGGTTTCCCATGGATGGTTCCCTCTGGTCTGTTAATAATAAAATCGACATAAAAAATTTCCGATTTGTGTTTTTTTGTGTTTAAATATTACATAGACTGCTCATGTAATCGCTGGTAGAAAATGTTCTACATACAGAGTTGTCTTAAAGGAAACTTGTAGTAAGGTAATGTGGAGGCTGCCAACAACGACCTGTCCTGAAATACAATTTTCCCGTCCTTTGGCTTTTATGCTGACTTTTAAGCACTTTTAAGTCACTGACAAAAAAAAGCAAAATTGGGTATTACATCTTGATTTTTGTGCATTGCACAGATATTTTTTTTTATTTTGCCTATTTTACTATAGTAAGGGAAATTTGGGCCCACAACATATATTTGATATCTAGTGGAGTTTTTTTTAATTATTTTAATAAGTAGTTTGAGTCCGAGGTTATATCATCGGCAACAGGAGTGGTTTTTCAGTATTCCCTTCCCTGTTTATCAGACATTGCCCCTTGTAAAGTAAAGCTGGTTTGTGTCTTAATTTGGGAACAAAAAAAAAATGCTCATCAGGATTTATATCGTTAACATCATCTCGGTTGGCATTCAAGTTTGAAGTTGATCAAGTCAAAACCCAAATGTATTGCACATTACAAAACATGACATTTGAACATAAACTCCAGCAAAAAAAATGAATATTAGTAAATCGGTAAATGATTAAAACTATTTGAGACAATACTTTTTGTCAGTACTGTACCCCCACAATATATGTCTGCAAATAAATCTTTGTCTGATGCTTAGCATAAAAAAATTTTTCTTGTGCTTGCATGGACCTATTTTCTCTCACATTTTAGCTGCTAAATAGGAAACGGGTTCAAATCTTGTTTTGCTTTTATTAAAAAAAAAAAAAAAGTATTGAATACATTTTACAGTAAAACAAATGGTTTGAACCTTTTCACACTTCATGCAAACTGAAATGAAATAAGGGTTATTGTATGTCAAAGGAATAAAAGTGGGGGTTTGGACTTTGAATTAAGTTTATTATTTTGTAATCAAGCAAACCATCTCATAAAAGACCGGAAGAAAGAATAGAAGGACCTTTTGTGCATTACTGACCCGTCATCAGCATGTTGGTGACATTAAGAAATGTAGCTTTTATGGCTACCTGAAAGTGAATGTAATAAAGGGGAAGCTCTGTCTTAGATATCCAGTGTGATGTAAAAGTGCATACATCCTCGTACAGCAAGTCTTGAGTCTGCCAAGAGAGATTGATTGCCATGCCATAGTTTTGGAGCTTGGGGTGTTTTTGCAGACCGTGTTGCCAAATAGTTTTTTTGTTCATTAGAATGGCAGCATAATGTAAATAAAAAACAGGGTAATTGGCTTCCCCCCAAAATTCTCCTTAGACTGTATTAAAGACATATGACTGGGGTAAGGACATTAGATTGTGGATTGTGAGCTTTGAGGGACAGCTAGTGACATGACTATGGACTTTGTACAGGGCTGTGTAATATGATGGCGCTGTATAAATACTGTGTAGTAATAAAAAGTCAAAACCATTTTATTGTGGTGGACTCCATCCTGTATCCGTTGAAAAGCTGGATATTATGGATATTCCATCACCAGTAAATATAACAAAGGGCAACCCTGACTAATATCACTGAAACATTCTCTGCCCAAGACATTGCCATCTATTTTTGAAATATAATTGTCAAACTCAGACATATGTCTCTACTCACGCTGCCACACTGACCATACCCACCCCTTCCCCCTGTAAATCATCACTAACCTCCCTCAGCCCTCTTACTGTGGATGAAGTCTCCTACACTGATGATCTCCATCTACTACTTGTCTGACCCAATTCCCTCTGATTTACTCTGCTCCCACACTAACTGAATTATTCAGCCTCTCCCTTTTTACTGGTATCTACCCTTCTGCTTTCAAACATGCCATAATTTTCCCTATCCTGAAGAAACCCTCACTAGACCTCTCCTTACCTTCTAGTTACCATCCTATCTCCCTCCTCCCATATGTTTCCAAACTTCTTGAGCGCCTTGTCTTTAAAGGACTCACTGATTAACTGAGCACCAATTCTGCTTGACCCTCTCCAGTCTGGTTTTCAAACTGCTTATTCCACCAAAACAGCCCTTACTAAAGTGGCCAACGATCTCCTCAGAGCTAAGTCACAAAGAAACTTTTCCCACTTCCTCCTAGATTTTTCCTCTGCTTTTGACACTGTTGATCACCCCCTTCTAATACAAATCATGAGCTCCATTGGTATCAGTGACACTGCACTGTCTTGGTTTACTTCCTACCTGTCTGACCGCTCCTTTCAATTTTAATTCCTCCTCCCTGTTGGTGTTCCCCAAGAGTCAATTCTTGGACCAGTTCTTGTTTCTCTGTACACCTCTCTGTCTCATATCCTCCTTTGGCTTACAGTACCATCTATATGCTGATGACACTCAAATCTATCTGTCCACCCCTGACCTGTCTTCCTTAGTACTCATAACTCCTTGTACACGCTCTTATAATCTCTCGTCTGGACTACTGTAACATCCTGTTGCTGAGTTCACCAGTGCTTTGTTTCTTTCTCATGATTTACCAAACTGTAGATTTTGCCACTCCTAATATTGTAGCAATTTCTCAGATGGGTTTTTTCTGTTTTTGCAGCTTAAGGATGGCTTGTTTCACCTGCATGGAGAGTTCCTTTGACCGCATGTTGTCTGTTCACCTCAAAATTTTTCACATTTAGGCAACCCTCCGCCTCAAATAAACTCCAGGCCTTTTATCTGCTTAATTGATAATGACCTAACAAAGGAATTGCCTACACCAGCCCATGAAATAGCCTTTGAGTCAATTGTCCAATTACTTTTGAGCCCCTGAAATGGAGTGATTGTGTAAAAAAAGGCTTTAGTTTCTCACATTTTAATGCAATCTTTTTTGTTCATCCCACTGAAATAAAGCTGAAAGTCTGCAGTTCAACTGCATCTGAGTTGTTTCATTTAAAATTCAATGTGGTAATATACAGAACTAAAATTAGAAAAAAAAGTTGTCTCTGTACAAATATTTATGGACCTAACTGTATGTTATAAACTCCTGCATTGTGTATGTTATATGCTCCTGACCACTGCACAGTGTATGTTGTAAACTCCTGACTCCTGCAATGTGTATGTTACAAACTTATCTAGTGAATTGGTTACTGATGCAGAATGGGTTGTCACTGAAGCTAATACCAATCCATGGCCGTGGTTGCTGTCACTTGCAGTTATGTGAGGACTACTGAGGCCCAGAATCTGACCTCAGAGTAGCAGGAGGGTATTCCTAACTATTCTCCTGAAGTCTGACATGTGGGTTTTTCCTTTGCCAAGTCAATGCCACTGTTCTCATTCACCATAAGACTGCTAGACTGCTGGCGATGCTACCTTCATTCAATACAAACTAAATGAGCTGGATGCCATAGCCTGCACCAATAAATACCCCATGCTCAAGTGTGAGTTGTAAGTTTAGCTGGCCCTGCATACTGTACACCCATAAAAGGCCCACACTGCTGGGTATGGCTAATGCACTTGACCCCAAAAGCTCAAGTTAAATCAACCTTTTATCCATGTGTAATTGTTTGATACACATTTTCTAAGATTGTCAGAAGTCATTTTGGCTTTTTGTTTTCGCTGTCTTTTGGATACTAAAATGATTTGCTCTTTTTTTTAATTTACTTACCAATGTTTGTTAACCGAAAAATAATATTTATTGTTTCTATAGAACTATGGACTTCAGCCGGAAGAAACAGCCACAGAGTGAGTACCTATTAAAGAAATCAGTGTTTCCTTTTTCTCATATATGTTTTAAGTATAATGTTTTTGGTTTGTTTTTCAGGAACATATAATAATATTGTTTGTGGACAAAAGAATGCTGAAAGAGATTGTGAAACATCTGAAAGTGTTCCTGTCATTTCCCAAGTCAGAACAATACAAATTACTAGGTCTATGAAAGATGCAGCCTTTCTTAAGGTATATTTCCAATATTTTACTTACTAAATACTACAATACTTTCTTTGCTTTGAAGTAAAAATGTCTGTGTGTAAATGTCTTTTGTGTACATACATGTTTTTAAGTAATGGTTTATATTTTTATTTTAGCACCCTGATCTAACTATGGGACAGAAACGATATTTATGCAGCATTGCCAAAATTTACAGTACCAGCAACATGAGAGCCATACTTGAACATCAGCTGCAATCACAGATAAGATCTGGTATGTAATATCACAGAAATGTGATTATATAAAATGGAAGGACACAGGAGGGAATGGGATACAAGACACTGAATTAAAGATACCAGAAACAGTTTATTGGACCTGAACTCAAAAAGTGAACACTTGCTATGTTATAGGGAACTTTTAAAATGTCAATTTTGCCAAAACTGCACCCTGAAAATGTACCATTTGGTCTTGACTTCATCCTGAAAAACAACAATATGTATCCTGCCATGTGAAGGTATCTACACATTTCTGTGTCTATAGCCTCAAAGCTATATATCTGCAGGGTGAGATCTAAGGCACTGCTGTCTGTGATGATTCATTTGTGAGATTTAATGTCACCACTGTGCTGCTCACTGTTTTCCTTGCTGGAGCCTCTGACATGCAAAATGTTTAGCAGGTGTTCCTATTGAGGTCTATTGAAGCAGCCACCTAAATGTACCCATTCATGCTATTCATTGGATCTCAGAATCAAGGCAAGACTGTATCACAATGCATGCTAATAAAGCCTCAGCCTGTTTCAAATATAATAAAAGGACTTCCCTGGTATTAATTACTAATATTATTATTATTGGCAGTGATATACAAGTGAACTGCTTGCGCAACAGCTTCAAATGCTATATGAACAAGTTCTATAATTATAACTTTTTGAAGAATTTAGGCCTAGACAGTCAGACTTAAAATAGTGGTAACAATATGGATATGTGGACTTGTTACAGATGATTGACAATATTAAATCTGCCCATTAACAAAAAAGCTTGTAATAAAACTAGATTGAACTTAAATGACTCTCCTTGGCAATTTCACTGTAAACATTAGTCAATCCATGTATACAAGTTTATTTTGAATTGCACTAGTTCACATTGTTATGCTGTGTTGACATGCATTGGCCAAAAAAGCACAGGTCTGTTTTATAGGGCACAATTCAGGCACAGGCACAATAGAAGTGCATGAATATGCGTGTAACACACATTTTATTATGTTTACAGGGCATGACAATCTCAATCTTATCAATAATCTCAAGTTTATCAACATATTATTGGCTTACAGACCCCAACAATGTAGCTCAGAATGCAAATTAATTATGTGTTAAAAATGTGCATAATGACTGATAACAATACACACAGAAAGTTTTGAGCACTTGGTCCATTTCCTTCTTTGATGTGGGCTGCAGTGATGTCTTAAAGCTTTTTACTATATTTTGCCAAGGTAGGAAAGAGAAACATGTCTTTCTTTAAACAGTTTGAAAACGTATGGCTAAGTATGGCTAAAGTATGGCTAATACAGAATGCAGGGTTTTACAGATTGATTTAATGCCACAAGCTGTGGCATGTATTTAATATGTACAGTGCTTTATAATGTAATAACATTTATTAAGAGGTTTTATTATTTCTCTAAAGGTTCAAGAAAAGTACATTTGAACCACAGAAATTCAGGGAAAACAAAGGAACATTGCACAAGGTACAGTATGTTTTCAGAAATAAAGCCATGTTACAGTACTTTCAGTAAAGATAATGCAGCTTTCCACCATGCAGAATGCAAGAAAAGGTGTAACTATCAGTGCTTGAAATGTATTGGGTTGTGGATAATTTAGCAGCATCAAGCCCTTCAGCAGCTTTCAATCCAGCCTAAATAGTCTACAGGGCTGAAAGTAGACGATCCCTGTAGGTTTTCAGGATGTTACTAACACAGGGGACTTGGATGGGCAGGACTACTATATCTGAACCAAAAACCTGCTACATGTACATCTAAATGTACATTAGATCTTCAAAACTGTGCCTACAGATAAAAATGATATGCTTACATCACTTTATGTGTTTATTCCTATAATCTAAATGAATTAAATGCAAATTTGACATGTTGAAAAAAAAATCAATTTAGTTTAGCAAGTCAGATGCCCCTGCTTTAACAATGAAGAAGACTGCTGGAACATGTCGTGTTTAAACCTCAGCTATCAAAGGTCTAGTGTTTTCTTTGCTGCTGATATGTGTGGTATCATCATTTTAAGATCAAAAGAGCTCTCAGGATAAAAAGGTTCTGTTATGGATGCCTATAAGTCTAGCAATAAATGGAAAAAGATTGTGAAATAATAATTCTACATTCATTATTTCACCATAAGAAAAATATTCTACAAGTGGCATAGCTTTTTACTTATATGTGTAAAATGTTTTCAAGAACATTTATTTTATAGTATAAATAATAGTATGAGTATAATATGTATTTTTTTTTAAAAATAAACTTAATATACTCATTTTAATTCATGGTCATGTAAACCTCCAGTTGCAAAGTTGGGTAGAACAAAAACACTGGACCATAGAGTTCAAACTATTAAAATGGATATTATAAGAAATATAGGGAGACTGACATTGCTGGTATACCTTCTGAAAATGTTTGTTGCTGAGCTGTGTGTGGCTAAGTCCAGTATTTTGTCTTTGACTTGATCAAGCATTGGAATCAGAATGTCTAAACTACTAATTTGCATGTTTTTTCTGGGTATTGATGACATGGATCAGCATCATAGTCTAATAATTAGCATTTGTAGAAGGAGAGGTCAGCAATGAAAGACTTCATCATCACTGAGTGCACTTCTCCTTAGCCTATAACCTATGCCAAGGATAGAACAGGTACATGTTTGGGAAACCATTATGCACAGATGTTATGTGTTTTTTTTTCCTTGCAGACAAACAGCAGGTTGCTGCCCCATCTGCAGTAAACATGGAGGAAGTTACAAGTCAATTGATGAAGTCTCTTTCCATGAATGATAATGACGTGTGAGGCATGACACTGAAAAGAATTTCCTTGTAGATTTAATTGCCACATTTGTATTTAAAAATGCCCTGATAATAAAGGTGTCCAGTTAAATGGCTTAAATTGTTATCTTATGCCTTCAGCTATTCAGTAACTTGTTGTTTGAAAGAAGAATGTTCTTTAATAATGTGAAAATCAGCTGCAATGTGCTAGAAAGTTTTTGTTTCTTCTACACAGAAAAGTTTTAAGGGTATAATCTGTGCATTTGAAGGCTACATTTACACTGCTCTATTGTAGGTATATGTACATGAAAATGCATGTTGTTATGTACTTAGCATGCAATACAAAGACTTGTAACATTGCAGCAAGTGTGCTTTGACATGGGCTTTGGCTGATTTTAAAGTGAATACAGAAACTCCAGTGATGTTTTACTTTCTGTATCTAGCAAGAGACTAGCTGACAAACATTCCTTCAGCACTCCTTGAAGACTGGAAAGACTTTTCGGCCCAAAGATCTCTTGCTCACTGAGAGACATAATGATGCTCATGTGGATTGGCCAAACCATTGATTTCAGAGTATATACTTGAAATAGGTTTGGAAGATGCTTGATTGCGAAGGCAAATATGTTCAAATAGGGTAATAGTATTCAATTTAATCAAGTGGTCCCTGTCCCAGATGAGAGATGAAATTCAGTTTCGTAATTGCAAAAGTCTGAAAAATTCTCTAAGAGGTTCTGAATGTTTTTCAGGAATAACAGACCAACTAAGCACAGAGGTCCCCTGTAATGAATCAAACACTGTAAAATATTTATTTAAAGTCCACCACTCAAAAGCTTCAGTAGAATAAAATCCCAGAAGTAAAAGAGATTGTATTATAAAGGAATTAAAGGTAAGTGTGGAGAAAAAAATGTGAAGAATACTTCAAACTTTCCCATATATGTAAAGTATTAGAAAAAAGGTACTTATCATTTTAGGGTGTGATTGTGGAGGTAGCCAAGGAATAGCAAAGATTGTTATTGGTGTTCAATAATCAGATTACAATGTTACCCACAGTAGAACAGAATCACCGGTGAATATAGCAGTGATAGAAGCAATATTCGCTACAAAATAATATTTCTTTAGGTTTTGAAACCCCTTGACTCAAGAACCATCAGAATTGATTATAATATCTATACTCCGTACAGATCCTATCCTTGGACACGTTTCATATATATATATATATATATATATGAACACAGCTTGTGTTCCATCTGCAGCACTGGACACCCAATGGTCTGGTTTTAGCAATCCGTAAATAACCAATTCTGTCAATGTGTAAAAATACAAGCACAAATATGTCATGCACTAAAGCTTGACAATCATTAAAATTGGGGGCTATGTTTTTTTCCTTACTTTTACCTACCAGGAAAGCAGTGGCTGTACTTGATCTGTGGAGGAGTATTGTTATCACCCTAGGATGCTCTCCTTACTTGACCTACAGAACACCCCAGCTTCATATCTACATTCCTAAGGGAGGAGGTGTCCCATAGTCCTCCAAAGGGCACTGGGGAAGCTGATACTGATACTGTTAAGAATTTTAGTTTTATGCCCAAAAAGTAAAAAAGAAAACAAATATGTTACATTTTTATTTCAAATTACATATACTCAAGTGTTTTTACAGTGTAAGGTACTTGCTCTTATTTTGTAAAAAAAAGGTACAAGAGGACATTTGCAAACAAATTGTAGAGAATCAACTCCCTGCACTTGATGATTGGGAAAATATGCCGTATACTGACACAGTAATATATGAAATTCAAAGACTTGCTAACATTCTCCCATTGCATTTGTCATGTATTTTTGTGTATTTC
The DNA here is from genome assembly GCF_032062135.1 of Pyxicephalus adspersus. Classification (NCBI taxonomy): domain Eukaryota; kingdom Metazoa; phylum Chordata; class Amphibia; order Anura; family Pyxicephalidae; genus Pyxicephalus; species Pyxicephalus adspersus. The sequence goes on along the minus strand of NC_092863.1, from coordinate 55,557,545 downwards.
CAGAGATTCTGCATGCCAAAGATGAGTTCTGAAAACTTTTCCCAATGTATCAATAAGTACATAGTGAAGAGTGGATAGCCCTATCAGTTCCTCATCGTAATATTTCTATACAACAGGGGTTGGCAAACTTTTTGGACTACTAGGCCATTTCAGGAGGTCAAGAAGGCACACTAGGCCAGAAGAAACAAAGGGCTTTGTGTCCGCCTTGGACGAAGAATAATTAATCTGTCCATTCGGGGTTGAAGACACAACGTTTGAGGTCAAGCTCCCGAAGACTGGTAGCTGCGCGTTGCTTCTGCTCTAGGCATAGTATTCGGGGTTACTGTGCAGGAACTCGATGATATCGCGGAAACTCACGATAACGCGACAATACAATTAGGCCGGATCCAACAATAAATAACTAGGGGGGCATTAGGCCGGACTTGAATACTTGCTAGGCTGTATCCGGCCTAAAGGCCGGAGTTTGCCTACCTCTGCTATACAACATAACCTGCATATTATTGTTCTATCCATAAAAGACAGGTGTAAAGCCTGTATATTTTTTCACTTTCCTTTTCTTGCTGAAAAGCATTCAATAAATGTACACATTGGAGAGGATATACTCTCTTCAGTCAAGCTGGGTGATTCAGCAAACCTGAAAAGTGTCTGGTACAGAATTGAAAACATTTGCTAACAATTAGTGAATGCCTTTTAAGTAATCCATTCCAAGCTTGCTGGATCACCTACCTTCACTGATGAAAGTGTATCCTCTCTCTTTCAGCCCCAATGCCTTGATTTCTTTCTTTTTTTTCTGCTGCTCCTTGGTATGTCCCACACTGCCATTACTTTATTCCGGCTTCCTAAAAATTACGCTCAATCTCACTCTGCACGAATAAGATCGGATGATGTATAAACAACCAAATGCAGATCTCCCTCTGCGTATGCATGAGAATGCACAAAGGTCTTTGAAAAGCCCACCAAGCTTATGTTTTCATAAAGGTAATTAGAATCCTAAGATGGTAATACTTTTTTCAGACTGCTGTGTTCAAAAGCTTAGTGACACAGGAGGAGATAAACCTGCCCTGAAGAGCTTACACTTAAAAATAGAACACTAAAGACTGAAGACGTGTTCCCTCCATACCCCATTCACAATGGTCCCAAGCCTATTAAAGGTTCTGGTTTTAACATTTAGGTAACATTTTATTGGACAAATTTTATAAAAATGTTGGTTCACCAGTTTCTAGAGCAGTGTAGTCCCTTGTGGGGGTCATTGCAATTTACAGAAGATGGCCTGGAAGGACTGTAACATTGCCAGGAAATTACAAGGACATCGCATTACTGACAAGCACAGAAGGATTACCTGTAAAATGTAAATAGAATTAACAGTAAAATGGCAAATAAAGTAGAACTACACAGTAAGAATGTGTTCCAAAGAGCTGAAATTTCATTATGTGTATCCAGTTATATAACTGAGCTCATAAATGTCCTATAAGTAGGACATATTCTATGTGGGCTTGTAGATCAGAGGAACTCAAAGGGATAGTAGGCTAACAGTGTACAGTAATAAGAAATCTAGCCACCTTAGTGATCTGCACAAACAAAGCATTCATTGGAAAGCCCTGGGATCTTTTCTTTTTAGGCGAATCGTCTATAGCAGCATCTGATATCATCAGGATGCCAACATGGAGAGGCCGTTCATGGCACAACATCTATCGAATGCCATCACAGGAGGAAGGCCAGACAGGTAAGAATGCATAAGATTGGAAGCATGAAGGATAATATTTAGGTGATTTAATGCCCCTAATTCATCAAGCAAAATCGGATTATCGGTCGCGCATTCGTATTAGCGATCCGGAATCGTGCGCGATCGGTTAGCAAATTTAGGGTCATAGTGAGATCTGTTGACTGGTTCCTTTTCCAGCGATTACCTCATCCCAATTAGGTTTGTGTTGTATCATATATTTCAATTTACTGTATTAATGACCCTAATAATTGGCATTTCTTTTTCTGCAGGGCAGGGAAACCATCCAGATAGGAAAAGATTATGGGAGCGACTACCTTCCCTCTCGCACAGATGAGCGGAGCTCCAGTCATCAGAGACATCCAGCGCTGGATCAGTCTGCATGGGATCTTAGAACATGGCTAAACCTTGCAAAGGTAATTATTAGTTTTTGTGTCTTTGCCAAAGGGAAGGGGGCTGCTCACTTTTTGCCCCCTACCTTTGTTGTCAAGCTGCATTGTAGGAGACCATTCATGGTTAGGTTGTGGGGGATACATGCCCCAATTTCCTATCCACAAAGCTCAGAAGCCTAAAAAGTGACCGGTATAACAGAAGGGGCGACACCAAACAATGTTTTTTTTACATTACAGACGGTTTGATTGATTGGCTGAACTTTAACACCTCTCTGGGATTGTGCTTTTGTCTTTCTGGAATCTCATGTTTGGACTTCATTGAATACTGCAAAGGTAAATATTTAAGTGACTTGACTTGGGAATCGATCTGGAAGAATTCTTGGTGACTTGAGATTTGACTTGGTGTCAATGACTTGGGACTCGACTTAGTCCAAACTCTTGACATATATACACATATAAATGCACTCACACACATATATATATATACACACACACATAAAAGTGCACACACACCTAGTTATTAGATGAGGTCTAATGAACACCCATCTAACATTAGAGGAACGATGACTAGCATCAAGTAGGGTAGCGCAGTGTAGATTGGAGTAGGTCCTGCCCTAAAGAGTCTACCTTGTCGTGGTGGGCAGGCTTGTAATCTTCTGGCTGAAAATGTGTCACTGACTGGGAGACACAATCATTTCTCTCCAGTGAGTTTCATTTTTGGCTAGATGATTAAACCAAAGGACTCTTGATTAGTGATAAAACACAATGAGATATGTTTATATGTAAAAAAAATTAAATCAGACAAATGCATTCTTGTGTACTTTTTTTTTAACCTCCTGGGTGGTTCATTTCTGTCCAGATTTATGTGTCTAAAAGCAGTACATTGCTTTTCACGAAAGTTTATTTTACTGAATAAAATAATAGTACGAGCATGAAAAAGTTTGAAACACAAAATCATGTCAAAATAGTAAATTAAATGTTTAAAAAAATGTTTAAAATAAAAGTAATATACTAATACTATTATATTATACTGTAAAATAAATGTTCATGAAAGACAATGTACTGCTTTTACACATATAAATCCACTGTATTGCATTCAATAGTTATTTTGTATTGAATGCAATACAAATAGATTTGAATTCCCTGCATTGAGTGCAGAGGAAGCCACCCAGAGAAGGAAAGAAGACGGACATCGCAGAGAAGGACGACGCAGGACGCTGGTGGATCAGCTAAGTAGCAATTTTCTATTACTTCCTATAGGTTTATCTACCCTGAGTGTGACTAATTTTTCCACCCCGAGTCAAACTCGGGGTTAACTTGCTCTTATTTAATCTGTTGATGCCTAGATATCCATAAGCACAAGCTTCTCTGATGAAACTGCATCCTCTCCAGCTTCGGAGAGCTTTAAAAAATTAGTCCCTATGTCTCAAACCTCTGAAATTTTGAAAAACATGAAAGAAGCATGAAAATTAGTTTCAATCATATTTATTATGCAGAAAGTTTAGATATGTACCCACCAAAATAATAATTTTTCACTGATAAAAAAAAAATGTACTCGTTGCTTGACCTCTTTACAACGTTGAGATGTTTTTCTCAGGCATGCGCTACACTTTGCAGGGAACAATATAAAACTACAATGTTTTAACTGATATTAGTCAAGGGTACTAGGTTTAAGATGTAGCAATGCAAACCATGAGATTGAAGTCAGAAGGATTCCAAACAAAGCTTGAAATAAATGAATATTTTCATCCAAAATGTGATCAAAAGAGGACAGGACCATCAAATATGAAGAAAATCTTCCAGAATTTGACATTCTCTAAAACAATATCCAGAGTGTGTAGGGTGTATCTGTGCCAATCGTGTGGGTGTCAAATACCATCTAGTCAGGACCTTAAAGGTTGATTCCTTTAGGACATAAATAGAACATAAATCGATTCCAAGGGGAGAACATTAAATGAACATTTAGAAATATATGACCATATTCTACGCCAGACCTCCTGCAGCAGCAGCTTGTTTAGAACTCCAATGAAACGAATGGATCAATATATAAAAAAAGTGTTATAGTACAAAGTTCCTATTGCGGAGGTAAAAAAAAAAAAGAAAGAAATGAAAGCAGCCAAAATGTTATTTGATTTCTTGTACCATATGCTGCTCATAGCATGTAAATAATGAATTAAAACACAAAGAGGTATATTTATAAAGTAGTAAATATAACATCCACAGATGTAAAATCTTTCAGTTCCATATGTTTCAATGACGGTTCCTAATTCTCCACCAGGGAATGTTTCAGACTTTGCTTATATAATATATATATATATATATATATATATATACACACACATACACATATATATATATATGTGTATATATCCCTTAGTTGTTACTCATTCACAAGAAAACCTGCATTGGGAAAGAAGACATACTACTATAGCTGCAGACATAGAAAGCACCAATTTTCATTTTAATTTGTATTTTTTTATGGTAGCATATCAGTGGATGGTAACAATAAATGTTTATATATTTACAAATCTGTTCCTTTTTACACAATTAATGTGGCACACTTCTTTCATGACATGTAAACTAATAAATCATCGCTATACTGTTACATTAAAAACTACAGCAGCGAAGAGTGAAAATGATGTTACAATGCAAGTAGGAATACAGAGCTTAAGAAACTGCTAGAAGTGAAGATTGATTAAATAATAAATGAGAATGAAGAGTAAAGGCCATTAAAACATCAAACAATTTATTTCAGGACTTCTTGTACTCGATTCTCTCTACTTTGACATCATCACCAATTAACTGGTACACGTAGGTGACTACTGTTGATGCCTGGATATCCATAAGCACAAAGGAAGGAATGATGGTGCTGAAAGACATCAAAATAGAACATGTTAAAAAGAAATAGGTTTGCACCTAGAAATAAGTAAAGAAGTATTCCCAACTAATGAGGTTAAAAGCAATAAGCAAGGTGACACCAATCAATTAACATTCTTTTATGTTTATGACGATAACAAAACTATTTAAAATTCCTGACTTCTTTAGGAGTCTATATAGCAATGAATGTGACATTCACGGATACATTCTCTTCCAGCTCCATGTGTTTTTATTAGCAGTAATTTATTTCACACCAGAAAATGTTACAGTTAATGTCAGATCCACTGCTTTATAAACAAGCCCCTTAGTGTTCCCTAATTTTCTAACCTTATTTTGAGTTTTATACTCAAAATACTGATCTTTATACTTGTTGTAGATGTGTGACTCTAAAATACTGAACCCAGCTTCACTGCAGCTAGTTTTACCTAGAGTAACTGGCTCTTCCTTAAGAAACTAAATCAGTGCTAAAGTATATGACTATGCGGTGACATAGCCAGAATAAGGAAGAATATGGAGCAAGATGGCTGCACCTGGCGCTTCCGTCACACCAGAATGAAGTTAGATTACAGTTGAATTAGGGACACCTCCTGCGGGATCGAGGGATCTACAGAATTATAGGTAAGTGGGATTTTTTTTTTTGAATTATGAAATGTGGAGTTGTAATCCCACCTCAAGTGGCATATAGTCTAACAAGGGGCTGTTTTTAAAGAGGAACGCCACTTTTCAAAAAATAGGAAAATGTATAGTATATACAGTTACTACACAAGTAATTATGCAATTTCTTGTTATTAAAAAAATGACCTTCCATTTCAGTCTGCGACTGCTGTTTTCTACCAATAAAATATGGTAACACCAAGACATTCTGTACACCGTTTTGCCCTCAAATGTAATTTCCTGCTTCTGTGATTTATCTGTAATTTTAGACAACCCTGGGAATTCAGCATTGGTGAGAAACTCCCTAAGTGCAGTGCTCAACCCAGAATTATTATAGGCGGGTGGCAGACCCTGTAAAGAGACCCAGCTCATCAGTAACCACACAAAAACAGTCGGGTGGTTGCTGAAAAGTGCCGGGTGGTGCACCCAGTTAAAAGGGGCTGGAGAGAACACTGTAGTTGTTAAAAACTAAAGAGATTCAGACACTGCAACATCTTATTAGAACAATGGAAGAGAACCAGAACTCCCAGACTCCCCCATTCAGAAAGGACATTGTGAAACAAATTGCTTTTTTTTCAGAACAGTATCAGATAAAAAAAACTTCCAATACATTTTGTTGAAATTGCACACAGATCACCCACAGGTTTTTTTGTTTTATTTCCAGAGCTACATTTTAAAGCTTTATAAATTGTGCCCAAAACGACAATTTGCAAAAAGCTGAAGCTATGGAATGTTCTAAAACCAGCCTATCCATTATCTAAAAATGCTTTTACAAGTCTATAGTCAGAAAACACAAATTTGAAGTTACCCCCTAAACCAATGATGGCATGATATACCTTACCCTTCTAAGGCATTGTATGCTCCCGTGGCAGATCCAGGATTAATATAAAACTTGTTTTCATGCTCAAATGCTTCAAATTTATGTGTATGGCCGGAAACCATTATGTCTACGTCAAGCTGCCTCTGCAATAGTGCCAGGCTAGCCATGTCACCCCAGGGAATAACCTGGTGGCCATGGATTAAGCCAATTTTGAACTGCCCAACAGTCACCACTTTTTGTTCTGGGTAGTTTAAGTTCTAAGGAGAGAGAGAGAAAAAAAAAAAAGACGGATTAGATGAGAACACCAGCTTTTACAAAAACAGACAATAAAGTTACATTTATTGGATCATGAGTAAGAAGGGCAGCTATCAAATTAGAGGAAGTGGAAAACAGTGCAACTGAACAGAAAATTAACAATTTGGGTAAATGGGTACTTCACCATTTAAAAATCTCTTCTGGCTCCTGCACTCAACAGCTGTTTAATCCCTCTTTCATTCCAACAAAAAGATCCACTATTCAGAGCATGTTAAAATGGAACTTTATGTGGTCACAAACCTACTGGGCCTGCCTATACAAAACTTTTCCAAACTTTGCCTCCCATGTCTTGACAGTGGCAAAATGACTTGTATATTGGAAATCAACCTCACCCCCAGGACTCCCTAATCTGTATGCTCAAATTAAGGATGTCCAGTTAATGGAACACCTCATGGCCCGGTTACATGATCACATTGATACATTTACAACAATCTGGGCGCCATGGGACTCTTACCTACTGTCCTCCACCAGCATATTTGGTCAATGTACCAGTCCCTCACCCTAGGGAGGTCCCACTAGTTAACTGAGATATAAATCCTTCTCACTCTGCTACACCTAGGTTACTGATTCTCCTTCCCCCCTTGTTTATTGTGCCCTTTATTGCTCCATGTTCCTTTGTTATTTTATATTTTCTGATGGCTCAAGACTTGATGTAAGCTTACTTGTATATTGCTCAATAATTTCACAAGGATACTACTTATATTGCTCAATTACTTCACAATAATACTACATCTCTTTTTTTCTGGATTTGTTCCTCTATTTTTTTTTAAGCTTACTCTGTATGCTGAACCTTTTCTTGTTATTGTTACTGTTATATTTGTTGTTTTTTTTTTTCTTATTGTAAAAATTAAATAAAAATGCAATTATAAAAAAAATTTGTATGATATTTACTAGCTAAGAGGAATGAATTACCTTCCCTGTGCATCATTCACGGTGGCTGAATATTGTGAACCCAGAAAAGTGCTGGTGGAAGATGGCAGTGCCCATGAGAGTGAGAACAGATTAGTGTAAATGAAAAATGCAATCAGGTAAGTTTATTTCATTGTAGAAGGAACATTGCCTGTCCATACCTGCTGCCAATTTTTTATTCTTTCACTTAGGTTACACTTGGAATGATTGTCAAAAATGACAAAAACTGGAGGGAAATTTTCCACCCCCATTAGGCTCCTGCGTTGTTCTGATGCAAATGTCTGCATTCTGTAAGAGAAGATTTTACTGTGCAACAATCTCATCCTATGCACAGCAATAAAATATCAGTCATATGCAAGAAAAAGTATCAAAAAGAGATCATAAAAACCTCATCAAAGTCTCCTCTGACGATATGAACATCCCCGGCCAGTGTCTTGAGGTAGTCATAGCTCTCCTTGGTACAGAGATTTCCAGTGCATAAAATATGCTGGATCTTGCCAGGCACAAGCAATTTTTTGAATTTTGCTGGCAAACTATTACAGCGATGGGGGATGTGTAGATCTCCTAACACCAAGACCAACTACAGAAGTTAAAAAACAAAAAACAGACATTAAACACAAAAAACTACAAAATATTTGGATAATGGCAGACAGCATTTACACAAAGCAGCATCCTTTCATATTGAGTTAATAGTATGATCATTACAATTTACTGTAACCTCTACAAAGAAAAATAAAATATAAAAATGAACATGTATTGTCAATATGCAGATTAAAGTGGACATGTAATTAAAAAGTAAATTCTATGCCGAGGATGCCTTTACTTACCTGCCTGCTCCTATCTGCTTTAGCTTCTGCGTGGTGCCTGTGAAATACCAATCTTTACCTATGATGGATCTGAACAAGTGGCTAGGCATTCCCTTAATGTTTTAATATTTCTACAAGGACAACATTCACTACTAGAGATCAAAACGGAGACTGCCATTATTTACAGACAACCACATACGTATGTTAGAACTGTACAATACCAAGGTGCAAACAAAAAAAAAGTGGCAATTATTCATTTTTCAGTGTTTCTCCCCAGCCCCTTTCAGCTGGGTGTACCACCCGGCACTTTTCAGTAAACCACCTGTTTTTTAGTGGTTACTGAAGTTGGGTCACAATAGAAAAACAGAAAAAAAAATTCTAGGTTGAACACTGTCTATCATTTATATCTATCATTATAAATTTCAAGATTTACTTAATACGGTTTATAAGTAAATCAATAAAAATGATTTGATATAGCCACATGTAAACCTTACCAAAATAAAATGTATTTATAGTTTTCACAGATCTGAAATCAATGCACTAAATAAATGCATGTTAATTCTCTACAGAAAAATTTAATGTTTTTTTTCTAACCCAGGCATGCAAATTAGTCAAATGACAAACACAAAGAACAGCAATCAATGAGTTTTTCCATCTAATGCAAAAATATTTCCAATGTATCTACCCAAATAAACGGAGATTCAATGAAGTACCTACTATGGTTTGTCTGCAGTTGATGAACCAGTTTGGTACACATGAGTTCACTCTAACAAAGATGAGGTTTTACCCTTGGAAATCTTTGATTGTTTATTTGCATAAAATGTTATGATATGGCTAGACAGGAAAATGAATATAATTTCTAGTATAGAGGAAAAGATACCCAGGAGTCCAATCACACCCCGGCAGTGTTAGTGCACGATTAGAGGTAAACTTACTCTGTGCCCAGGCTTATGGAGGAGTTGATTGCAGACAGGGGAGTATGAAAGGGTGAAACATGAGCGATGTTAAATAAAAGAAAGCAAAAGAAAATGGGTAACAAATTAGGAAAATGAATACAAAAAAAAAATAAACAATTTGGGATGTTAAAGAAAGAATTTGATTCAAGAGGTTTCTTTAAAAGCAGAAAAAAAGATCTGAAGAATACTGTGAATACATGGACAGCACTTTGATATAATAGCTACGGAACAAAGAGGTTGATAAATGAAGGCCAATAAATATAATACTGTATATGCGGTACAGTTAGTGTATTTATTAACAAGCAAGGGAAGGAAAAGTCCTGGCCATTTGTCTTACCCTGGAAAGGCAACAAGTCAGTTATGAAATGAAATCTCCATTGTATGGAATCTGTATTAAATGTAGATATACTAGATATCTGCCGGTCCGATATGGCTCTCACATTCACAGTCATGTAGTGCTACCTGCAATTTTCCCCACTTCCAAGGATATTTGGAGCTCTTAGGCAACTAATTATTATTACTGGCCAAACCAAACGTGTAAAAGCCTTCTATTCACCAATACCAGGGCTGTCCAACTACAGTCTTCATGGGCCATTTTTTTATAAAAGGTAAAATAGTGGGGTATTTTTCAAATAGACAGTACAGTACAATTTATAAAAATAAAAACATACTTTATATGACAAATATAGTCTGTATGGCCCTTGCTGGCTGAAGTTGAACAGCTCTGTTTGTGTCTCATGGTCACCAGAATGTGAATCTCGCCAGACACCCACAGCAATAAATCTAACCAAGGAACAAAACATGACTAATAATAACACAATTTATTGGAGATAACCAATGCCGGAAGATCTCCACCAGTCAGCCTCATCCCAAGAATGGAAGGACTCCCAACACACATTGTGGACTTGTTTAAGGTGTGCCAACTCCACTGACATGCTTGCATCTTTAAATGAAAAGGTCGTAAGTATGAATAATGAATGTTTGCATCTTTAATGATAAGTCAGAAATGGAACCTGAGAGCAATATCATTAGAGATCAAAGCTGAACATTACCAGGTGTTAATAAGGAGATCAATGGTATACATTTCTGGATATTGGTTAG
>NC_092863.1:55540864-55546175 GCF_032062135.1 Pyxicephalus adspersus | reverse complement strand
CACATTTCTGGATACTGGTTGGGGATCAGTTGTGAACATTGCATGTTGGTTACAAAGCACCCAGTGAGGGGACCAGGTGAAAATCCCCGGTGCTGACATTTCACCTCCCATAATAATGACAGGTTCTTATTACCAGAAGACAATGCCCGCTGATATGTATTCCTTAATAAGCACCCCAGATCTAACACTGAGCACCCAGAATCATTGTGTCCCAGTGCTGGTAATAGTAAATTCGCATTAGAATATTAGAAATGAGCAGATTTAGAAGTGATCAGGTGCTGGGAGATACAATGAGTGCTCGGTGTGACTGGGATCATATGACAGCACCACCCAGCTCTGCCATCATACAGCCCAGGCCACAGTCACTCCGGGCTATAGAGCGGTCCTCTCCACCTATAGCATGTACGTACCCTGCAATGCCCGCTGTAATAATGAGATCAGGCCATGTCACCTTACAACCATTACTCTACCAGATCTTACCATCCTGCACCACGGAGCCGTGCAAACACCCGGGATGCTGCAAGTATAATCGCGGTGACCAATGGGAAACACAGGCCTCTGCCAACCACAAGATGGCTATTGCAGCAACGAATAGGAAATCAGCAAGCACAGCCAATCAGCGGACAATCCTGTCAGTGAACTATGTACGAAACACCGGAAATGCCAAACTTCATGTCACATGAGAAAAAAAGGAAGGAGGCGAGAAGGATGCATGACGTCTATGTCTGTCACATGACTGGCCAGGGCTCGTGCTTTGTTCTGCGCATGCGCAGTTGTATTCAGCGCTGACTGGGCGCGTTCCCGCGCTTTAATGAGGATAATTAGTTAGTTGTGATAATAATTGGGTGCTGCTTACAGGGAATAGTGACATTTTCTTTAGGTTTTGTGGTCCCTGGTATAAAACCATGAAGTGTGTAATACCCGGCGGGCACCTGAAAGGTATTAATACAATGTACTTTGGTCAGAAATATGTCTGTATTTACATTAATCTAGGCAAAGCAAGCAATTTATATTTGCCAGGCCTAAAAACTCCCCTGGGGTTATAAGAGAAATTTTCTCAAAGATCCTTTTAACACACTGCAGGGTATGTCTGATGCTGACCCCTGTTGCTGGGTGTGGTTTGTTCCACTGTTCTCCGTGTTCTACAGTGCAATATTGGCATACGGGTGAAACCACAGAGGGCAGTGGGGGACTCCCAGAACTATAAAATGACAACCCAATGGATGAAAGCAGTGTGAACAGCAGCATTCGATTAATGGTAGTAAATTGATTTTCATATAAAAACATTTTATTTTTTAGTTTTGGTCAGAACAGGGACAGGATATAATCCCATCTATGTGTTACCCATAACCTGCTGAGTAAGGAAGTGATGTTAGGTCTATTTATTGTACAGCGTTGCATAATATTTTGGTGCTAAATAAATCCTGTTTATTATTATTATTAATAATAATAAGTCTTCACACTGAAGAAACAGACTGCAGTAAAATAGGAATGCATTAGGCCCATGTCACACTGGTGATCCCGTCATTGCCAAGGACCTACCAGTGATGGAGGACACAGCATGGAGGACAGCTACCTGCACATATATCACCCTTCTCTGGCTGGAGGAGGGGGTGAGGCAGATCTCTCTCACCAGCAGGAAAGTATCAGGTGGTCCACAGAAAATTTTGGAGATTATTTGCATTTTTATGTTTTAATAATAATAAAACAAAAATAATATTCAAATAATTTCTTATATTCTGAATGACACTTTTCACCTTTATATTGCACTAAATTAACAAATTGTACTAGAGACAGAAAAACTAGGGTGGCACAACATGATTTCAGTGTGGTACTAAATTTTATGAGGTAACTGTTGCCAAGCCGTACACTTTAGTATTGTTTCCACCATTATACCAGTCACCCCACTCCGCCAATACCGATTCTCATCCAATTGTTTTATTTGGTTATTTCTCAGATGATCTTTTAGGTAAGTATTACCTTAACTGTGTATTTTTTTATGTTATATTTAATGGCATCAAATAGTTTGACTTTGATAACTATCATTTCTTGTTTGGTCTTAGAATCAAATGAAATAAGCCCAAAATGAGTGAGAAAAAGAAAATTATTCTGGACAAAAAACTTCTAAAATATTTTATGCTGATGATGTTGAGAGGGGGTTCAGTTAGAAGTGAAGATTAAAACTCAAGGTCTACTTTACTTACCACTCTCATTTTTTAAAATTAAAACTGGATGAAATTCAGCAGCCATTACAGCCAGAATATAATATCTACAGCAGTGTTTCTCAAACTTTAAAACATGAGGACCCCTTAAAATAACTTTCAGCTCTTCAGGGAGCCCCGGTATAAAATATATCCAGGGCTCACAGTATCCAGAAGGTGGGGATGATTAAACTGATTCAAAAGTCAGACAGGTTGGCCAATTATATATTTTTTTTATTTTAAATAAATAGATTTATTCAGTGCAACGTGCAAATAATCATAAATCCACAAATCAAAATTGTTTGGATTGATGAATTGCATGGTTTATTATTAAAAAAAAATCTAAATGAAAATTCAAATTGTCTGATTCCCCTGATACCACCAATGTTGTGCAGGGTCCTCTCTTCCTCTTGTGTCATTGTTTGTATCTGTATAACCCCTATTTAATGTACAGCACTGTGTAATATGTTGGTGCTATATAAATACTGTTAATAACAAAAATAATACTACTACTAGTAATGTTTAACAGTATTATAACAAACTTTCTATAGGCTTCCTTGACACAAATATTTGTGACCACTAGGTGGCCCAGCTAGTTCATCATTATTCACTGTGTGTTTTAACCTAACAGGCCCTTATATAGCCTTTTATTTTGTAATATTATACCACATTTAATGCTAAAAATACATCATATTAAACCTTCCTATATATATTTATTTGTATTTGACATTTTTGTTTTGTGAATACTTTTTTGATGCGTTACGACCCTAACACTTTGCATTCATCGCCTATGTTACGATGACTTCTCCCCTAAAGTTTCCTGGTGTATCGGTGTCATGCATCCCAGGAAGCTTCAAGAAATTTTGTCAACAATTTACCTATCATGTGCATGTCAGTGGAGATTACTGGGCGGATTGGGGCGCTGTTCAAATTAGGAAGTGATAGCCTACTCCTAAAACTAAAATAGTAGCACACAACAGTGCGCGCAGCAGCAGAGGTTTAGGGGAGAAGCCTGGCAGATTCAACAGGCATGTAAGTATGTGAACACAGGACAAAGAAGCGAAAAAGCTAGGGAGGAATTAATGATTTTTTTTTGGAGGGGGGCTGGAAGTGCTTCTTTTATGATGGGGGAGTTGGAGGTGGCTTTTGTGTAAGGGGCAAGCTGTGAACCCTGATTCTTATCCCTAATTCATGCTTGGAATTTGAAAATAAAAGTATTTCTCATAGTTCTATCCTTACAAGTTCCCTCAAAGGTGTGTGATAAATTTATAAATCTATTTTATACAGTTTATTTGTTTATTCCAACTAATAATAATAAACAGGATTTATATAGTGCCAACATATTATGCAGCAAGTGACAGGCTGCCTGATTTGCAATAGATCTCTGTCCAATCATGTCATTAATTTGCCTGATAAATGTTCCTGATGCTCTAGCAGTGCAAGCAAAAAAAAAAAAAAAAATAGATTTGTTCTTGTCCTTCTGTAATATGCCTGAACACAACAATTTATTTACGTGTTACTCCCATTGTGTGATACATTTTGCAAAATATTAATATGTCATCTTGTTTCTCTATTCTAGTTTTTGGAAAAGCACTTTATGCACTTTCACGAATTGGTGATGAGCTGTGGTTTGACCCACTGGAGAAAGGTGTAAGTTTTACTGCAGCTTTTCTTTTTTCCCCTGGCTATATTTATAAAACAGGGAATCTGATATTTCCTCAAGCATTCCCTGGTGGGAATCAATTACTGTACTGAAACACATGGACCTGGAAGATTCTCACAAGGGAATGTTTGAGGGAATGTCTAATTTCCTGTTTTATAAATAGAACTCCTAGTGTCTATTTACAATGCATGTAGGATTTTGGTTAACATTATTATGCTTCAATGTTCGGCTGTCAGGTCTGTCACAAGGTGTAAATGCCAGTGCCAATATATAGTAATCAGATATCACTGAAAGCATTACCTTTTATTATACTTTATTATATATGCCATATATAATGTTACTAGTATTTTACTGGAAAACATACTATAAAACAACTATACTTCTGTGGAAACTTCTTTGGATTTTTTTATTTTTTGTAGTTTCAAACACACATTTTGTTTTTTTTCACAGGGTTTAGACAATTCCCCTTTTCTGATTACTATTTCTTTCATATGACAGTCCAGGTCTGACAAAAGTCTTTGTGTTCTACTGTGCTCCTTTCCTTACTATAAAAAGGCAGTAAAATGTTTGTGAATGTTTGTTTTTATATGACAGCCACAGAACTCCAGTAGCTGAGGGTGCCTGGGGGTGGTCAGATTGTGTCTGCCTTACCAACAGCGCTCTGATGGTTTTGTCACAACTCTGCTGGATTATACAGCACACCAGGTTTAGTATAAATGACATATTGTAGAGTAATATATTAGCTTTAATAAAGAACAAGATATTACAGGTATTTATAACTTCTAGCTAAGATTTATTAGAGAGCCATATCTAAGTATACTTTCTTAACATCAATCAATCAAATATCTCTTCTTACATTGTTTAACATTATTTTCTTTCTGTATATGTAGCTTGCCTTAAGAGTGCTCAATTCTTCCAGATCAGCATATGCCTGTGTCTTCTTTTCATCTTTCTTTTTCCATAACTATCAAAGGCCATTTGTTCATGAAGAAGGCCAAGGTGATGTTTATTTACAGCTGAATTGTAAATTTTCATTAAAGGTAACTAGAGCCCACATTTGTTCTACTAGTGCTGACCTTTGACATTTTTTTATCAAATGTTCTCCTTTTTATTAAAGTTAAAACAATTTACCATTTATAGAGCAGTGCCGACCTGAAATAGTTCAAAGTTTGGGCCTGATTTATTAAAGCTCTCCAAGGCTGGAGAGAATACATTTAATCAGTGAAGCTGGGTGATCCAGCAAACCTTGTATGGATCTGGTCCAAGATTCAATACAATTGCTAGCAAAAAGCAAATGACTTTGAAAAAATCCATTCCAGGTTTGCTGGATCACCCAGCTTAACCCCCCTAGCGGTAATCCCGAGTGTGACTCGGGGTGGCTTTTACATGCAAAAAGCGGTAATCCCGAGTCACACTCGGGGTAACTTTAGAAGCCCCCCTTACCTTT
>NC_092863.1:55534088-55540238 GCF_032062135.1 Pyxicephalus adspersus | reverse complement strand
GTGTGTACACAGCTTTAAGAATTACAGGCCTACAATATAAACAAAAATTTCTATGAAAAAAAAATAGGATCACTTTTTGCATCAAAAAAACTGACAGAATTAGAATGCTAGGGGAGTTAACTGATGAAAGTTTTTTTAAATCAGGCCCTATGTGTAAGATATATGTCTTAAAAGTGTGCACACAGAAAAGTTTCTTGTTGCCATCAGAAACCAATTAGAATTATTGTTTCATGTTTGGACTAGTGACAAATGAAAGCTAACTGATTGCTACAAGCAATAAAAACATTTTTCCTGCTGCACAGTTTTCACATGCGGTCCCCTCTGTCTTCCTTTTATTAACAAGCAGAGTAGAAAACCTTAAAATATATAATACTCTCAGCCAAAAAAAAATGCAATAATTGATAAACAGTAAAAAAAAATTGTTCCAAATGGAGCTTTGGGTAATTTATTGTGTGTGGTTGTTCCCCTATGCGTTTAATGAGGTTAGGTTCGAAAGGGTGCATTTTTGGTTCACAAGGGTTCAAGGGGATGCCACAAGAAAACATGAAACAATTTGAAACCTACATAGGTTGTCCGTAATCAGGCTTTGTCTTTTACCTTAGAACCACATAAGCGAAAGTCAGGATCACTATATAACTTGTAGCCATTATCCACCAAGGCCATTGGTGATGCATGCAGAAAGCTGGAGCATCAAACAATATAAAATCTGTGCTGGTCATTTACTTCGCTTGCTAGCTGAGGTTTGGATCTGTATTACCAAATTTGATTAGGGTGGTGGTTAAATGTTAGAGGTTATTTCTTTTACAAACAAATAATGTATTATGGTATGAGACACTTTTTTTATATTTATTAATACTAATCAGCAAAAACCCAAACAATCTACTGCATTTTCTTTTACAGTCACTACTGCACGTGTTTAGATGTCTCAATATATCAGACAAGAATGTAGAAAAATGCCAAATTTATATTAATTTTACTTCATTTCATATGGTTTTCCGTTTTTTCTGCAAACATGGTAAGCAGCTTCTAAAGTATATAGGGTAGGGTAACAACTTAATCTGCAAAAGTTGAAAAATCCATAATTAAAAGTGTCATGTGAATTTTGTATCCCAGTTTTAACTATAGCAGTGCAGTAAGAATGCTGTGATAACTGGTAGCGTGGATTTCAGCATATTTAAACTTAAGCCAATTTGTAGCAAGCATAAAGAACATATTTTATTCTATGTTTATTAGTCAATAAACATATTACACAAATATAAGTCTTAGATCATATAATTTGGCATTGTAGTAATTAAATGGCTGGAATGACTTTCTAACAAATTTTTAAGGTCTTACTAAAACTCATAACTTGGCCTATGAAGAGTGCGAGCCACAACAAGCAGTGTTTTCCAAAACATCATGTCTTAATGTACTGAAAGTACAGTCCAGGTACAGATTTTCTTATAAATTATAAATGCATTCCATCTAAAGATCCATTGCATAGTATTTAAAGCTAGTCCTAGACATTTGTAGATGACTGAGTGTGTCTGACAGAACATACACCCCCTAAATTTCCAATTGCTGGAACAAGAAACAAAATTCCAGTGCTCTCAATGTTGAAATCTAATACTGATAGAAGGTTTATTTAGTTTTTTAACAATCACTTTCCATTGTCCTTTTTGCACTAAACAGAAATGGGAAAATTGTTGCAGAGCATGACTGCAAAGCATTGCTTTTCATTATTCTGTTACCTTGCAAACATTGTTTAATGTTTTTTTATTCATACCTTTATAGACTTTTTACATGCGTCATCATACAAAATAATGTTGTACCACAGCATTCCCCAGGGGAAGAAGCTGTAAATGGACCATAAAAACAGAGATGGCTAGGAATCTCATGTACTGTGTCCCCAGCCTCACCTCTAGTATATCTTTAGACTCTAACCATCTCCTGTAGTATATCTGCAGTCTCTGACACTGGGTGGTGCATATCAGGGGCTGCAGTTGGGGTCCCAATATAGCTAAGTTGATCACCCCTGGTACAAGGGATACAATCTTACAAATATGGGTAGATGTTTGTGAATGTGGTTTGTAAAATATAACAGGCTAAACAATCAGTAGACAGACATACTCTGTGATTGATCTATGTTTTATTCTTTGATTGAAAGGATTATTTTGTGGAGAGAACAATACCAAGTAATTTTAATGCTGATGATACGAGTGTGGCACGTGGTTATAGAAAAAGAAGGAAAGCCTAAGGGAAAAGTGGCAGAAAATTAGGATGAATGGGGTAGGTGAGGAATTTGCAAACATTATATATACTTTATTTTACAGGGTTTTATCAGATGTGATTATTCACTTTCCATCGTGCCATGAGGAAGTTACTCTGACTGCAACACCTTTGAAAATTACATTAAAAAGCTACAACGCAGAAGAGATCAGTAAGAATTTTTTTTCTAAACAATGCAATTCTAAGCAATTTGAACCTCACTGGTACATGCATCCTAATAAAAAGTTCAGTGTAGACTGAAAAGTAGTAGTATTATAGCAATAGCAAAAAACAGCACAATATATATTGTTATAGATATTTAATCTTTAGGGGGTGTGGACAGTTTGTGGTCAACTTCATGTTTAGTGGAATTCATCACAAATCACCCCGTCCTAAAAGACAAAAAATTATATCATAAGTACATGTGCAGACACTTGAGTATCAGTGGGATAATGCAGGATAAAAGACGATGAAGTACCAATGCTATGTTTTAGTCATATGTTCTGGAGGTTTTATGCAGAACTTTATGGTATCTAGTAATTATATAGCACATGGACTAAACATATAGCTTGACAGTTGTAAGCCCATTTGTGTTGCTGTGAGCAATAAACTAGTGATAATAGCATTAAACACTAGTGACAAATATTTGTGTCTGTACACTGTTTACTGCATTCATGTATATGTGCACATGTGCTTTTCCCACATAAATTCAGTTATTGTGAAATGTTAAAACAAGCTTCCCTGCCTCTTTTTTCTTATAAACACATTGTGCAGTTTTACCCTATATGCACTTCCCTATATCATTCATTACATCAACAGTCTACACTTTCCAGATTTCCTAAATATTTGTGTACATTTTATCCTTTCCTGACAAATACAAGAAGCGTCACTAAAGTAGGCCTGTAGGCAATGTACATGCAATAGATAAATGTCTAATTGTAAGCAACTTCAGATGTCTACATGTCAGTGTGAATTGTGTGTACAGAGGCCCGAAAAGCATTGGGGCATTTTGTAATAGACAGCAGCAAGCTTCCTTGTTCTTAGCTCTGGCCCATACCTACTACTTCATCTACTTTAATATTTACAACAAAATGGCAGCCCTATATTTAGGTATTTTATTATAGAAAAACTTTTCTCTTTTTAGAAAATTATGTACTGTGTGTAGAGAAGGACCTTTGAAATATCACACATATTCTTCATATAGAACTATAAAACAACACATTTAAAAAAATTGCCAAAGGGTTTTATTTAGCAAGTACAGACGGCACTTGACAGCTCTGCTAGGGCTGCAGGAGCAATCAAAAAAGCAGAGCTGTCAGCAGAGCTCCACTGATTGCTCCTCTCCATGATTGGTTGATCAGGGTTTCCTTTTTCTCAGCCAATCAGCAATAGAGGTGAATGGGGACAAGTCTCCCCATTCAAGTCTAGTGCTGAATGGCTGAGAAAAGAAAACCTCAGTTGTCAAGAAACTACACTTATCTGGAATTGGCCATTCCCTGTGGGTGCTGGATAACTGAGGTTCTACTGTAATAGGCTGCAGGCCTCAGCAAGCCTTTTTGCTAAGTTTCTTAACTCATATTCTGGGCAGCTGCATTTATCAACTGTTGACATCCCAATAAATGGTGCCAATAGACAGTACAATGCCCATACTGATCATCAGCTCTGTACAGTACAGCATGCTTTACTGCTGAACCATCAGATTGACTTCACCCTGGAAAAGCACATGCTGCCATGTCAAGACCGCTGCTGATGTGCACATGTGCTGTTTTACTATCATTGGAATACATTTAGGCACAGAGGCTGTTTGCTGGAGACTTACAAACTGTATAGTTGACAATGAGATCTAACATTGGTTCTGTTTAAAATATTGTAAGTTATATTTGATGAAAAATATGGTCTCAGATTTGTAGATATTTGTAGATGTGTGTCATCTTAATAATTTCCAACTATTTATTTAGGCACTTTAAAAGTAATGCACACTGAAGTGCATTTAAATCCTTCAGAATTTTATGACTTCCAAATTGGAATTGATTCTAAAGTAACATTTTGCCTAAAGGAAGTAAGGGTAAGTACAAGCAGGCAAAATGATTAAAAAGAGCTCCATCCATTGGTTACATTTAAACTGCATTATGTGTTGTAGCATTGAATACAGACATATGCTTCATAGCCCAGATTTTGAATGGAAGTGAAAAAGAAATAGATAAGGTGTTACTGTAGCCAACAGCTGCCTGATCTCAAGGACAAATAGGAAAATATATTTGACATCGATACAAGCAACATCATTATTTCTTCCAAATGACATTAATTGGATGTTGCCTACACATTATGGCACGCTGAACAAATATTTGAGCTGATATATTGCTACTTTCATTGTGTTTAGTTACTTATATAATAAGCTTGATACAAGTAGATATAAGACCTTTTAAAAGTAGATTTCCAATATTATATATATATTACTTGCCTAGCCATTAATTTAAAAAATGCTGCTTAACTGCAACATTCATCTTTTCTACATTGATTCCCACTACAAAAACTCCACTTGCCTATCAATCCTCTGCTAGATTGCATGATAGGAAGCATCATTCTACATACTTCCTGTATAAGCATAACAATGAGAAACAGGTCAAGATGCTGCTGACTGCTGAATATAATATGTTTTACCAATAAACACTCACAGAACGTCACAGATTCCTTGCTAAAAAGCTGTCTTTATTTTATACCCTCATATTGTTGCAGTCTGGCAGGCTTTGGTTTAGGAAGGTGTAGGAGAGGAGGTGCATCAGGAGTTCACATTAGAAAGAAAATGATATCCTTTGAATTATACTTTCCTTTATTCTTGGCAGTACTTGCACCACCACATCAGCCTGTGTTCCTAATTGAATGGTGCAATTATCTGTACTAATGTCATAATGGCAGCTTTGGTGTCTGTAGTAGTGATGACTGCACCCTAGTGACACTGATAGAAAAGGAAGAAGAAGCCACCAGGATCTCATAGCTATCAAAAAGACTCTAGTAATAAAAAAAGAATTGTATGAGGGTTTGAAAAAACATATGACAAAAGGGGGCTAAATGGTGAAGGAGTATTTAAACATTTAATTTCTGCCTATGTAATGCATTTTTCCACTGGTGCTCACAAATAAAGAAGCAATGTATTATATGAATGCAAGAGATGTATATACATTCATTTATATTGCGTCCTTCCAGGGATTCTTGTCCTTTGCAGAGGCAACCAGTGCTTTGATTTCAGTTCGCTTTAGCAAGCCTGGAGAGTAAGTTTCAAATTCTACATTGTGATTAAATATTTATGATCAGTGATCAATGTGTGAAGAGTATCCTAAATGCTTTAAATATCCACATGAAATTCTTTTTGCAAATAAAAAAGCAAGGATGTTACCCTAGGAACGCATGCTTCTGCTGGGTACAGAAAGCTGACATACCAATTTACAGCATGTCAGAATGGTTAGCGTGCAATTAGAGTAAAACATGCCAATGTAATGACTTTTACTTTCTACACTGTCCACCCTCATTTGGTATATATCTATCAATATAAGTAGCAGTGGTGCAAAGCATCTCATGCTAAATGCTGTTTTTTTTACCCTAAAAAAGGTTAATGCCTTTGGTATGCAAGGATTACAGAATGAGGGCTGTAGGAGTGAGTGTAAGTTTAAATATTTGGACAGTATTTTCCTTTGCCACCAGCAATGCACTTAGTTCTTTTAATTATACAAAATAAGTAAAATTAAAATGCAATACACGGTCTCAGGATATAGCTGATACTTTTCGGGAATTCTACTCCAAGCTTTATAACTTGAGGGGAAACCCTGAGCCGAGCTCCTTGGATGCAGTGAGAACGAATATACAGGACTACTTAGCGGCCTCTGGTATCCCTAAGATACCGGAAGA
>NC_092863.1:55479000-55531363 GCF_032062135.1 Pyxicephalus adspersus | reverse complement strand
GTATACAATTTGTTTCTCTTTTCCATTTATCATTACATGGCATGCTATATGTTCTCTCAAATTGCTAGATATGACTATTTCTGTAAAATTGTATGCCTTTTCACGCTTTTATTTGCTTTTGCCATCTGTATACACTGGTTTGAGTTCTGTTATTGGTTGCTACTAAAAAATAAATAAAATAAAAAAAAAAAAATGCAATACACAATTCTTCCTGTTTCCTTCTGACCACTAGCATGGTCTGTTTACATATCTGCTTAGTACTTTGAAGCTACAGGACGCTATCCATAAATGCTTATGGTCAGACTGCTGATGACATGACTCCCTCTTTCTGCCTGGCCTTGCACGGTGGCAGTGGCTGGGATTTCTTACATCCGCAGAAGCCACAAATTTTCAAGGGTTCCTTACTTTTCAAGATGCAACTCTGAATAGCTGATATTAAAAGATAAATCATTATTTTTATTGAAATGGTTTGCCTTATATTTATTACAAGGTTTCAAGGTTTTAAGAATGAAAAGGTTTACATGGACTTTGAAAAGTCTCTATTTCGAAATGAATTCCTATTTAATGAATCTTAATTTTATCTTTCCATCAAACATCTTCTTTTCCTGCTCTCCAGAATAGACCTTTTATCACAGTTATCTACAAACAGAAGCTCAATGTATGAGTGACAACCTGTGTTATAATCTTTGGGCTCAATTTACAGCTCCTTTTTTGACAGTTATTTGTTTTTATTTCACTGCATTGACTAGCTATATTTATAGCATTCATAATATTTTTATTAACATTTGCATACATATTCAGGAAAACAAGTATAAACATTTCCAACATTGTGATAAATATCTACAAAGGCCGAATCATATTTCCTGATTTATAAAATGAAAATTATACTGCACATTATCTCAAACAGCAAAATTCATTTAGAATGATACCCCACTGTGTTACAGTAGTAGACAGCACACACATACTACATGCTGTGTGTAAAAAAAAAAAAAGTCACATCCACATGTAATGAACATGTTAGCTTGTGGTGAATACAATACTACTGTTTGTGTTGTTGTAATAATATCATGAGGTGATTCCTTAGCCAATATATATTTGTACAAAGGTGTTGAGAATAAGGAACAGTAAAAAAACATTACATGCTGTACAGCTTTTGTGATTTAGGCCCACAGGGAATTGCTTTTTCAAATTTTCTTGGATAACGATCACTGTTTTTTTTTTCTCAATTCCAGACCAATAGTCTTCAGTATAGATGACCTTGCCTTTGAAGCAAGTTTTATTCTGGCAACATTAGCAGAAGCAGATAATGTTTCTTCTCAGAATTCATGTCCACCATCACACATGTAAGTGCAGCATTTTCACAATGATTGATTTTTTCTGTCAAGATAGAGTATTGGCAAAGCAATGTGAAAAGTGTTACAGAGATGTGGCATTGATTATTAAAAAAACATTTATGGTAAAAACCATTATATTATCCAGACCCTATAATAACCAAAGATCATATTAAAATGACTGTCAAGTTAGTGTTATTTCTGATTTTTCTTAATTACAGAGATTTCCCTATATTTGGAATTACAAAAAGTACTGTGTGTATGTTTATACCGAGCTGCATTAGCTAAGAAAAGAAATGAATGGGTACCTCTGTACTTCATCTCAAAAGAATTGGCAGAGCAATCGACTTCCTAAAATCTTACACACAGCTACAATATTTTATTAAGTTAGCGGCTGTACCCCATATTTGGGTTAAAAGTTTTGAGGTCAATGTGGAAATGTTTTTATTTTTTTTTTTTAATGATGCTTCTTCTACTTCAATCTAGGGGACCTTCATTATCAAAACAAAGTAAAACAAACTTTATGGTAAACAAGAACAATATAGAAAGTTTTCTACAAGGTCCTACCAGGAGCCAGCAGCCACCTATTACCTGCAGTCCTAAATTACAGACAGGTTGTGTTCATACACAAGAGAAGCCACATAACATCCTATCTCACCATAAGGTATTCTCTAGTTTTAATAAACCCTTTTACATGGATTTCAGATTGTTTGTTGCTATTCATTTGTTTAGCTATATAGGTAATCTTTAAATTGAATTTATGAGCTTGTTTCATACAAAACCCCCACATGGCGTAGAACTTGCATATTGTTGCACCTGGAGGCAGTAAAGTGGTAAATTTAAAATAGATACTAATAGATAAGTAATATTTTAGGTTTACCAAAAAAAAATGAAAGAAAAAATAAGATTGCAGTTTGCAGTAGTGAACACAAAAAAGGAAAAAATAAAAATCTATAGATACAGCCACAGTCATTAACTGATAATCGCAATGATGAATATTAGAGGTGTTTTACTAAACTCGCATTGCAATGCGCTGTAGTTGGGGCCAATTCATTTGAATGGGCTCCCAAATGCAGCTCATGGCTCGCACATGGAGTACATGCTGCATTTTCTAAAGCACAATATGTGCAGTGTCTTCAGTGTGCCAATGATGATCGGCAAACCAATGAATCAGTGCACGAGCTGTGCGTTAACACAAAACACTAGTGTGGACGAACTCTACATTCCCATCTCCCTCTCTTCTGCATTTATGTGTGTAAACTCAGACTGAACTTTTACAGATTATTGATTTGTCTATAGCTAGTCAGAATCTTCCTTTTTAGAAGATGGTGGGTTGTGCAGCCATGTACACATGCTTCAGACATTGAAAGTAGTGACTTGTCCATCTTCCTGCAATAAGCAGGGAGACTCGGCTGCAATTATTCTCTATAGTAGGTGTTGTAGGACATACAGTTGTGTGAAGACTGTCAATGTAGAAATTTGCTGTTGTTGTTGCATAAATTACATCTAATTTTGTTTTAAAAGAGCAACTGATCCACGGGGTATAGTGTTTTGAATGATAATAGTTGAATTGAAATATAAAACCCAAAACTACTACCTTGTATGTAAATCAGAAAAAGCAATCCCATGCTTTTGTTTTGTCACCTAAAAAATGCACCAGCAGCATCTAGTGGGATTTCACAAGTACAGTTCAGCAATTATGGAGTAATGGAGCCCCAGTAATTTGGAGTTTATTTTGCACTCATTTTGTTGGTTTTATTTTTTCTTTTAGTTTTGTACTCTGTTTTTTGGAGCCCTTTCATCTGAGCAGCAAGAAAAGTCTGATCAGCTATTTTACAGCTTGGCAACATCCAGTGAAGATGAGGATGAAGGCTACAGAAAGGAACTCTCTCAGAAGTTTTAATGTTTGAAGAACTTTGTTGAGTGAAATTCAGTAAGATATTTTCTGTAATGTACATTTTTTGTTTTGTTTACAATGTTAGTATGTTGACAAACCATATTGGTAGGTGCCATCTCATTTTGCTCTTTTCCCCAAAAAAATGTTTACATAAGTGTTATGCTGTTCAGTAAATGGTCAGAATATGGATTTGGCCAAAATGACTCATGAAGCAAACTGAATATACCATTACCATAAGTTTCTATTTGGTTTTAAAATAGGCTTTTATTTATTGCATTTATTCTGCAATGTATATGTTCATATTATATTTAATGAGACTGCGCTTTAGGTTTATAAATCTCACCTATTATATGCTGATAGATTAGAAATAAACTACCTTTTATAGCACGCAGACAGCAGGAGTATATACTTTATAGAAGGATCCTATATAAAGAAACTCTTCATGGACAGAAGTAAATGCAAAGCAATCTTTGGATTTATGTTCCAAGGCAGAGGTAGGGTTAACATGTGCTGATTTAAAAAAAAGTAAATATAGAAAGTATTTTTCACCTCTGAACTGGTAGTGATTTTGGATAAATGCTATTACTTATAACCAAAGGAAAAAAAAAAACAGCAGCAGATAAATCTATGTACTGCATGCATACCGAGTAAAATAAATCCTTATTACTACGTCTTAATAAAACGTGTCACTTGAAGTGGACAGCACAGAACAATAACCACAACACAATCTTACAAAAGCATTTGTGAAAAAAAAATTCTTGGCTGTCTGATTTTAGCAACTTGTTGATAGTAACCAAGAGAGACCAAACAAAAAGCACAAACATGCCAATGTTGGGGAAAGGAGAATTCCTATGAATGGTTTTGATTCTGCACGAAGACAAAAGTATTCAATGAAAATCAGGCGTGAATACATATAAAAACTAAGTGACCTACCTCACTTTTAGCTTCACACAGAAATATAGAAGCACATTACAGCTATTGCTTCATTTTAAAAAAACCTTACTGAAATAAATCAGTAAGAAATATTTAATATGAGGAAAAGAAATGAGAATGAATGCAATGAAGAAGTGATTGTCACATTTTTTAGATGCAAGGTTGATAATGCCCCCCACACAGATGTTCACATTTTACAACCTTGTATTAACAATTTTGTGTTTCATTGATTGTTTTAAATAGTAGGCATGGCAATTTATTTAAAAATGCACTATATGAAAAATAGAAGGATATTCATTTTAATACAAGGTTATAAAATGTGAATAAAATGGGTCTTCAACTTATTTTTACCATTAGTTTTGCACATCTAAAATGAGGTAAATGCATCATATTGTATATTGTAAATCCAAGGTTCAACAAAAAAAAATTGAATTTGATGCCTGCTTACATGTGTACTCCCCTGAGCCAATACTTTCTAGAATCACACCAGTTAGACTTTATGGTAAGTCTTGCTCAGTTTTGCTCGTTTGGATCCTACAATAATTGAGATGTTCTTGTACGTATATTCTTTACCCTGACAGGCTGAGATGGGACTTCAAGTGAACATTTTCAAGTCACAAACTAGGGTATCTATATTTTTAGGAATTCGGGGACCAAACAACAGGAGCACTGGTCTGCATCTCCCCAAAATACTATGACAAACTGAGCTCTTTGCACTGTTGAACCTGAAATCAAAGTGGAGAAAGCCACTGTGTCAGTTGACTTGTAAATATCTTTTGGAATCCATACCTCAATTCCATGGTTCGATTGTAAGGAGATAGAAACACATAAAATTAGCAGAAAGTGGTTTAGTGTATTTGTGATTCACTGTTCTTATATATAGTAAACATGATCAAGCCCTTTTTTATTTCAGCTGTAAAACAAATCTATTTAGGAGCTTTTAACACTTCAGCAAAATGAGAATGGGGATATAATGGGTAAACATGGGGGGTCTGTGTTAGTGAAAAATATTAAAGTGAAATTAAAAAAAAACAACTCCTTATTGCCCATAGTTATCCTACTTTGCTTAAAGTAATGTCAACTGTGTAAAACACATACCTAATCCCGCTATTACAAAAGCTGCTATATTGCCCAATTAGATCATATTCTATTCAGATGGAGAACTGTTCGAGCCAGGGAATAAGCATTGTGTCGACACAGTCATTTTATTTGCCAGTGACACTCTTTCTAGTTTGGTTGCACTAAAAGCTAACTTCTGCAAGCAATAATGGTGTTGCCAAACTATTGCTACAGAGGGGAAATTTTGATTATAGTTCAGCTTTAGGAACCTCTTCAATTGACTCCAATGGCAACCAACTATCAGGTTCCTGGTTGCCAACCTCTCCACTGTAGGTTTAGCTCAAACATCATTTCTTCTGGCCACTCTTTTATAATGCCAAGTTTCGTAGAAACTCAAGTTTAGAGGTGTCCATTGAATAGCTTCTCCCATCTCAGCCAAGGATCTTTTCAGCTTCTTCGGCACCATCATTGGCTTTTGGTTTATTTCCAGCCCTCCAGATTGGGTCACAGAATTTGGATGGACTTCATACATTTAGTAAGAGTGATATTTGTAAGTGTTCAAAGTTTTGTGGACATGTTTTTGCAGCTTCTTGGTCCTTATGATGCTTTTTGTCTAGGTATGTGTCTTACCAACTTCTAGGACCAGTAACATGTATTTGAGATCATGTTACACTAACTGCACACAAACCAGCTTCCATTTAAGGATTATGGGACTCCTTAAGGCAACTGGCGGTGCTGGAGCTTATCTAATGGTTTTCATGGTGAAGGAGGTGAACATATATGCAATAAATGGAAAAAAATATTTATTTTTAAGTATTTAGATTCCAATCTATTCATTAGCAAATCTAAGTCCTAAGGTGAGAGGCAAGGGTGATACTTGTGCAAAGTACTGTGTATTCAAGCTTGAACTATAGTATGCCATAACTATGGATACAGTCATGTGAACTGACTATTCATATGACTATGGAAGCAACATAAGATTGTGAGCGCCTCTGAAGTTAGTGACATGACTGTGGACTTTGTAAAATTCTGAGTAATTTGTCAGTGCTATGTAAATGCTTATGCTACACAGAGTTAGCTCTAGTGAAATTTGTCACTATAAATACATCAATACAAAAGAGACAACTGAAAATATTTTAGTATAAATACTATTTATTAAATAATCTCTTACAGTTTACATTTTATTTACATAGCTATTTCAGTATTTAAGGGAACCTTCTTGAACATGGTTACCTGCCATTGCCCCCATACAGCATTTGAGACTGCCAAGGCCTACTGAATGCAGTACTTGGTTTTAGAGCAAGCACTGTGCATACATAATGCTTCAAAAGAGTACCCTGCCCTAAAAAACAGCACTTCTCACAGTAAGGCAATGGATGTCTCATGAGCCGAGTGGAACATCAAGCATGCCAGGTCACACAGTCCTGCCAAGGGTCCCTTAAATGACACATCATACGTGAAATCGCAGACATTTGCATTTGGAAGGAAGCAATGGTATATAGAACTTTTAAAAAAAATCAAGTATAAAAGTACTTGGTTCATGTACCCTTTATGCCAATGACTACTTCATACATGTCTTTAGATCTCAGACCATAGGAGGGAAATTGTACAGTCTCAGAACTGAACAATTACACAATCATCAATAGGTTTTCTGTGTCATGGTTCTTTCTTATATTACGGACACGTAGGGACAGGTTTTAATACCCAGCCCTTAAAAAAAAAAAAAAAAAAAAAAAACAAAAACAAAAACAAAAAACCTAATGGGGAAAACCTGATACAACATTAAATGGAACACATTAAACATTAAATGGAACACATTCACTCCAATACACTAATTTTTACATTACAATTGTCATTCAGCACATTTGCAAAACTAATGAGCACACACTGCCACTAATGCATACTGTACGCATTGTAGTGACATGCTTTTGTAGTATTGTAGTAGCCTACAATATATAAGTAGCCTACAGTATTGTAGTAACCCAATATCCCTTTTCCCCCTATCAGCTTTACTCTCAACATTCTCTTTAAACGAACATTCACAAAAATCACAAAATCTCCACCAGTAAAAAGCTATATTGTATACGCCTCATGGAACAGACTCCTTGCATTAATTGATCACATGACTATTTCATATTAGTAAGTGCATGGGTTTATCTTTGTAAAATAACTTGTGCGCAGGCAGCATTATAAGGAAGAGATTAGATCGATATGTTAAGAGTGCAGAGTTTCATACAATGGACATTGTTAAAAATAAGCATTTATATTACAGTATTGCTTTTATAAACAGATGGAAAGCTATGCATTTCTTTGGTGTTTCTTGTGAGAAATTAGGAGCCACACTATCCCTTGTGAAAAACTTCAAACATGTGAAAAGAAGTATTGCAGCTGACTAGACAAAGGAATTGATCTAACTGCATACCTGTACTGTACAGGTAAACTGTACCATGTAGTAATTTTACGTAGACTGGAGGTTGCAGTTTATTAATGTAAGATCTATTTTAGAGTGATACTAAAAAAAAACAATTGCATACAAAATGTTATTTACCTTGGGATAGGCTGTACACAAAAAGGTATGAAATTCTAGCATTGATGACAAAAAGTTGAATGACCTCAAAGATAAACCCACAAAAATAGGGGTTGGTCCCATTGGAAATGGCTAAACATAAAAGGATGAAGTTGAAATAAATGTGTAAGTTACAATTTACTACAAACCCCCCCAAAAAACTAGAAAGCCTAAAAAAAAAAAACATCACTTCTCCAAATACACTACCTCTCTTCCCACATGTATTAGGTGAAATCCCTAACAGACTTATGTGGGGGCTGACAACTTATCTAAAGAAGAAGAAAGGACTGAAACTTTGAGAGAAGTGGAAGAATAGGGAAAAGTTTAGGATTCCTGGAGGAAATCATGGAAGTAAATGTCACTCTACCTAAAGCTTGTGAAATTCAGTACGGGGCAGCTAATAAATGATTATGGCCACAGCAGTGAAATGATACACCTATGATTTTTTTTTTTACTGTAGGTAGTAAGCTTTAGATTAGCCACAAAGAAAAATATTTATCTGCTTTTGTACTGGGGGGGCTCATTGGGCATGTGGTAAAGGCATAGGTTGACATTAGTATAGAATGCTTCAAGGGACATTCAGGACTAACTGAAGGACATTCATTCAGTAAATTATTGGCACAGATGCAAATCAACAGCTTCTCATGTAGCAAAAACCTTGCAATTGCTTTGCATTGCATTTACAACCGCTGCTCATCTTTTCGTAAAGTCCCGCAGCAGTTTTACTCTAAACACAGCCTGAAGAATGAACATGAAGAAGTGGTCAGGTTCCATTATGTTGCAGTGCGTCTATGGAGCATAGGAGGAAAAAAATTATTAACCAATCTCTAAACGTAATGTTAATTTTTCTCACTGCTCCAGTTTAGCATTCCCTGCCCTAAATCAGCTAAAGAATCCATGTACTCCACAAAGGACAAATGCACACTGGCCTATATGCAGAAATTATTGAATTAGCCACAGCCATTTTCTTTCACTTCTTGATGCAGTGAAAGTCATTAGTACAGAATTCCATTACATAAATACAACAGAAGTGTAATGTACTTAGTTGCCCATGCTATAAGCGGTGAGGAGACATAACACAAATTAAGGAAAACAGGGGGGTTGTAAGCCCACAGCCCCTGAAAAGGAAACCTGATATAATATATGGAAAACTCCACTTTTCTGGCAGGTTTCCTTCATAGTTCATGCAGGGCTTAAACTTTCAGTTAAGGAAGAGATCACCTCCCAAAATTCCCATCAGTATATCTGCCCCATTAGTAGAAGGGGTATGGAAACACAAACAAAATTGTTTAATATATGGTTGCATTCTCTGCGTTGGTGGATACTTATCTGGTCCCATCTGGGTCATCTTAACATTTGTGAAAATGGACATTGCCTTGACCTAAACCAGAAATGGCACCACAATGGAGCTGCGTACACATGTAAAAGCATTTTCACTAAAAATGATCTTTCATGATCATTTCTAGTGACAGACTGATAAATGAATGCGGGCTGTACACACAGTTCCTGTTCTGTTCTATAGAGAGAGGACAACGAGCGAGTGGCAACCCATTGTGCTTGTTCACCTTGACTTGAATAGTGGTCTTTCCCCATTGGTTGTTCATAAATCCATCCTGATGGATCCATGAACTGTCAGTAGACCACTGTACAGGTCAGATTCTCACCTGAGACAAGGATAACCATGTGTACATAGCCGTGCTCTTATTGTGTAGTGTTTTTTGCAAGATATATTTGACTATTGAAGAGTATGTTTATCTCCAATTGTTTACACTAGTCATCGTACTTTACTTGGCATTTGTATTTTTGCGAAGTGACGCTTGTTATGCTCTTACTCCTGCTAAACTTTAGAGCCTGTAAATGTCTATATATGTAAAAGTGGGAATTGGCCCTATTTACAGCCTTAATCACCAACATTCAGTCTGCTTAGTTGGCACTGCTCCACCTTTTTTTCAATATTTTTGGGAGCTGACCTATAATGCCTCCAACCTCTGTAAAACCATGCAGCCTGTTCTAGAACCCCCTTTGGTAGAGAGATAATTTTACTTCACATAGTACAGGGAGTCATTAGAATGTTCTACGGGGACCAGAAAAACCACCGACTACAAATCCAGTGACTGTCTGCCAGGGCAGACACACATCCAGCTGGATTTCTAGGATACAGGAGAATGTAGGCAGTATCCGCTCAATACCTTTGCCTGCAGACCTGCTTAAATTCTGGTAGTCAAATTCTATTTAGCTACATACGCAGATATCTCATACAAGAAAAAACCTTAAAATCTATCATTACCTTGCACAATGCCATGTAACATTTCATTCATGCTTAAAATTTCTCAACAAAAAAACACCAAAACTAAATTTTTCTACATAAATAGCTGCATTTTTTTTAATTTTTTTCTGCAGAAAGTATGACATAAAAGACACCAAACGGGGGAACAATGGTTTTCTTCTATGTAATCCAGATGAGAATTAGAAGGCTTGTTAAAAAGCCAAATAAACATATGTTCTTTGTGATTTCATATGCTGGTTTTTGCTGCTTTATCAAGTTTTCAGCAGTTAAGGCAATATCAGAAGTCAAGGTGACCTCAAATGGACAACAAACTACATTAGAAAGAAAACATTTTGTTTTTCGACTTCTTACGAATGAACCCTCTCATTACCACTGTGAATTCAATGCCTGTTACAAGCATGATGTGTAAAGTTATGACATGTACATAGTACATGTTAAACACATATTTAAATAAGAGCTTCACATGGGTATACAAATATACAGTACAATTCCACCAACATGAAAAAATAATGTACAATATGAGGTAACATACACACACGCAGCACAGATAAAATGCAACAAAGTTACAGTCACAGAATATTAATGAGAAGTTCAACTTCAATCCAATTATTCACCAAGAATAGAACAACAAGAACTTCCAAAAATATCTGTGACAAAGTAACTTCAGTGCACAGTCACTAAATGTTACCCAAAATATATATTATATACAAATCTGTATATAACACATATATAAACATGGCTTTAAGTTAGAGATTACATAATAAACACTGGAAGGAACTCTGTATCGTACAGCAATTCAATATATCAAAGGTTTCTAGCTGAGGTCATGTGATTTAGGATAGTGGCCAAATTGAACTTTCATTCAATGTCAGAAACAAGGAGCGGTCTAAATAAAGCATGAAAACTATCACTAACAGCTTTTGAGGTCTTCCAAGTGTGCTTTTTGGCAATATAACACTTTACATCCCTGTAAAAAGCATTGAAAATAATTATATTTTTACGTAATTAGCTACAATGCTTTTGATAAAACATGTATGGATGAACCTACATGCACACTTGTGTAGCAGTACAGGTAATCTGCAGTGCACTGACCTGGTGTCCACATATGAAAGTGTGAGTGCAGTACACGTGCACATATTCAGGAACACAGACTGCATTTGTAGAGTCTGCATTCCAGACTAATTTACCAAGACAACCTAAGGGGACCATTCAGGATAGAAATGCAGGAACTGCTATTAATGAGCTTGTTTTGAAGGTGCATACTCCTGGGCTGCTAATCCTGATCTTTATTTTACTAGTTAGCGAGTCACAAATCTGGGAGAAGCACATGTATATAAGGTGTCCTGACACCTATAATACATATGCTGTCTGTGGCAGAAGTCAAGGAGTTTCCAACTTTAAGACAGGTCATCAAAAGCAGCTCAATTTACAGAAATAGAGGCTGCTAACAAGAGGCTTTCTGAAAATTCCAGTTCACCTCCCATCATATTTATCTAATGGCTTCAATACTTTACACCATCTCTGAACAAGTTTTCAGATCTGAAGTTCAGACATTAAACTTACATTTTTTATTTTATTTACATGCTTGTTTGAGGTTGGTAATGGAAAGTATTGCAGGCACTAGTAGTCTCATAACTAGTATCTACAATAGTAGCAACTAAAGTTTTCATATACCTCTGTGCAGGTTTTCCTAATATTTCCTAGGAATTGAATCTATTTCTAACAGATGATCTGACATTATGGTCCCTGCTGTAACTTATCGGCTTTGGTACAAATGGATTTTTGATAACCTAATAAAGACTATTGAAAAAAACTAATATTGCGCAACCTGATCTTTTACCAAGAAATGGCCAGTTGCTGTAGCAACAACTCTATTTTCATATTAGTTTTCACAGTCCAGTAGCGAGTGTGACTTATTGAAAAAGTCCTAAATTAGCACTGTCTGTACTACCCCACATTGAGATTCCCAGCGTCACACTGAAAAAATGTCAGATGCAACATCTAGGTTTGGATCTAGTGGGTTTCTCTGGGGAAATAAAGATCACCTAACTAGCAAAATAAGGCTCAGTGTTGTCACTGCACAGCACACAAATCACATGGCGAACACACTATTATGTTTGTGCGTACACACCCCCAAAGCATGCATGTGAATAAGACTAGAAACTGATCTTAGCATTTGAGGCAAGTTCCTTCTTAAACAATACCTAAACCATTAGACAGTAGTGGTTCCTATGAAGACCCCAGTCTTCATTTGTGGACAGCGTTATCACTTCTTTCAGAACTGGCCGAAAATACGCTGAAAGTAAATTGCAGTCCTGCCAGCAGGATACAGTGCAACACATCATTAGTCCTAGGATTGTACAGGAATAAAAAATAAAAACTACATTTGTAGCAGATGTTTCAGGCATCTCAGTCTGTATATTCAGCTACAATCGAAAGAAGAACAGTGATGTCATCTGGCTTTCCTCCTGCAAAAACATAGGAAAAATCAAGAAAACATCAATAACTGGCACAGTGTCAAAAGAAATGTTGGTTTCCCTCTTCATTGTATTATTTTGATTTCATGGCCTAAACAGTTAATAGATGTATCTACTCCTTGGACTTTTTAAACATGAAGTTCCATCTCAATATGGCAAGTAGAGTTTATACGTCAAAATCTGCTGATGATTGTGCAAGTGAATTATCAGTTGAAGCATCTGGTGACACACGCAGGATGATGTTTAAGTCACTCACATGCAGTATGGATATGTGGAACTTGCATGTGTAGTAGCTCTAATACACATGAATTCACTCCTGTGCAACACAATGCTGCCATCCATATGACCATGAGATCCTGCACATGTGCAGTAAGTATCATTTCACAGTGTTTGCCATCTCACCCGTGAAATATTTAGTCACTATATGAGCAATTTACACATCCTTGCATGCGAACATGTGGTTAATATAGCTAGACAACATCGACCACACACCAGCACTAGTTAATAATCTAAGGCACGGCATGAGATGTTATAGGGTGACAAATAAGTCATCTATAGACTTCAATGCAAATAGTTTAAAATTTAAAGCAGCATGAATATTTATTGGATTTTGGGGTTAAACAGAATATTGTGCAGCAGAATAATACTGCTACTTGTACAATAAATCCCAGACTTACCTCTGACATTCAGTCCATAGTCACATGCAAATTGTGCGAATGGTGACATGTAATTGGGATCGTAAGCTAGATCATGAGCTTGCTCTGCAATGCTGCGGGCTGTCTGCTGTATACTTTCATAATTTGTATTCTGGAGAAGCAGAAAGAAATTATTATAGAATACCATTATAAGCACATTCTTTCATAGTATACTAAATGCATAAGAGGTGGAGAATAGAACTCACAATTTTTGACACTTGGAAATATTCTGTTTTGACAGACTGTATAT
This sequence comes from Pyxicephalus adspersus, assembly GCF_032062135.1. Lineage (NCBI taxonomy): Eukaryota > Metazoa > Chordata > Amphibia > Anura > Pyxicephalidae > Pyxicephalus > Pyxicephalus adspersus. The sequence continues at coordinate 55,517,868 of NC_092863.1, read as the reverse complement.
AACATGTTGCTTGTTTATACTTCCCTGCTTGTATTGCTTTGAGTGGTGGGAAGCAATTCTTACACCTTTCAGAATTCATTTCTGCTAAGCCAAGCATTCTCAGCTGGTTGTAAGCAGTACAACAGCAAACTAAGCATTGGGCACTTGACAGGTGCAAAACCTCAACTTTTACAGGCTATGTATCTTCCTATTTAGTTGCCCATGTCTCAGGATCCACATGCCATTTTGCTAAAGTTAACATTCCCCCGTTTCTTATGTCAGAGATTCCCCCCATAATCCATCCTATAAAATACATTACTTTCTATAAGACCATATGTGTCTGTAACATACGGTACATAAGAGCAGAGAGAATTAAATGTTTGTCATACCTTTAGCTTTTTTAACTCCTGCAGAATCATGTAGTCGGGCATGTTATCAAAAAGTCCGTCAGTGGCTGTAAGAATTATGTCACCAAGCTGAACATCAAATGAACTACTGTCTGCAGCATCAGGGCTATTAAAAGAATCAGATAAAAAAAACACCCCAGTAAGGCATGAATAATGTCAGTACATCTATAACTGATCCACATAACCCGGGGAGTACCATCATGTTTTTTTAATGCACATTACTTAGATATTTGTGAATTTATAAGGAATGTTAATAACATACTGCAATTTACTAGATTTTCTCATTTGTTTTTTATTAAAAGCTTTTCATTTACACATCAAGGTTCAGTTCAATGGTCAAGCTTTTGCTGAATGTGCACCATGTGTCAATGCTGTCTGCTCATGTGATTTTTAACAAGCTCTTCCACATATCCTATGAGCGGCCTGCTTTCTGTACACTCCCATCAAAAATAAAGCTCCCTGCCAAGTGTGGAGCTGCCTCATTTGCAAGTACACTGTGTGCTGCTGGAATTTCTTTTTAACTGTTGTGAAGGCAACATGAAACCGCTTTGATCACATTCCCGGTGTCCTTCACTAAAGGAACAAGAGGTCAGATTCAAGCCTTGTCAGTATCTTGGAATAAAAAAATTGTACGGTTTCCACCGATTTTAATGCAAAAAAAAAAAAAAAAAAAAGCCTGTATAGTTAGCTGCAAATCCTTTATCACACTGACTGCATGTGGGGCTTTAAAGTCCATGCACACATTTGGAGGGAGTGTATATAAGCTCTGCTAATGTCAGGAAACAAGCAATTCTTGTCTGTTCACGGTCTTAAAACATAAATTAAACCGGATGCATATTAAACAAAATAAAAAAAAGAAAAAGATATCAGAATACCACATACAGGGCACATACCTGTCACTAAGAACTACTCCTTCAGCTTCAGGCGGTGCTATTGACAACTGGAATGGAGTGTTGAAGTAATGTTGCTGTTCATCTGACCGATGTACAACTTCTCCTGCTCGTACTACTAGAAACCCGGAATCACCCAAGTTCGCTGTGTGTAATCGATGACTTGTTCTATCGAGAATCACTAAACAAGCGGTGCTGCTTCCTTAAGTGCACAGAAAAATGAAAACTGTATTAGATTTCAACTAGTTCATAATCAAGGCCTGCAAGCTGTGAAATAGCTGTTAAGGCCATGAAATTCCTACCAACTCATTTTGAGTTTTGTCATTTTAGAAAACGTTCCCCTGTTTTCTTGTACAAACAGTAGCTTTTCAGTTTACCATACATCTGCAATCAAATTTAAATTGACCAAAAGCTGTAATGTAAGGAACACATACCTAAACTATCAGCTATTTGACCAATTTGTACCCAATCCAGCGGCCCCTTTCACTTCCCCAGCTGGTATTACCTAAAGTGGATTGTACAATGTTAAGTACATATTGGGTGTTAAATGTGCGTGCATTCCTCTCATTACACATTCACCCAACATATTGGACAATATCTGGAAGAGAACACTGAAGTATTTTGCACTCTAATGAGATTATGTTCTGGGAGCAATCACCTCATCTGCAGTGAACTGCATCTATACAGCTTTTGGCTGTTCAAACTAGAGAAACATGCCTGGTGTGAGCCATGAACAAGGTTAAGCTGAAATGTGCTTGCTAATAGCATGCTGTGAAAGTTTCATCACAGAAACAGGTTTGGGTAACATGAAAGATCTACTATGCTGCCTTAGCACTACCACATTACAGAACAAACTTCCTCTGCAGAAGAAAGGAAGCAAATACTGATTTAGAGTTCAGCTCTATGGATAATAAAAGTGTGACCAACGCTCTTGAAAACAGGTTAATATAAAAGGAATCCGAAATCAGTTCCAAATACTTTAATTTAAATTAATTTAATTCCTGTCAATGGGACATACAGAGTAATAAAATATATGGATTTCAGATGAATCAATTCTGCTTTTATGGATTTTTAAAAAATGATAACATTGTATTTTACCTAAAATTATAATAAAAGTAAAAACTTGCATATACATAATCTTAAAACATCCCAGACATCTAAAATACATCTAAAAAACATTCCAGCTTGTTTAGTATTGCCCACCAATATGTTTGACCACATAGTTGCAAAGATCATGTATACAAACCCTAAACAATATTTGGTACACAAAGTAATGTATAACCAAAATATCTCAAAAAAGCCCTCCTGCTTCAATGCTATTTATTTTATCCAAGTCAGGTTGACGACTTCCAATAATGTAAGGTGATCTCTGCTAGCTTTTAGCACTTGGACCAGTCTCAGTTGACTCTTGTGAGCCAATTGCCATGCTGTGCTCTAAGTTATAAATATAAACGACTATACTTAGAAAGCAGTAAAATGGCTTCCAGAAGAACATGCTGCTCTTGTCTGACATTTACATTTAGAGAACATCATACTCTCTATCACAAGACCTGCAAGTGTCCAGCAGATACATTTCAGTAGGCACTTTTTAGAATGTTGGCTATTACTCAGCTCACAAATTGCAAGTCTAGGAATTTTTTTTAAAAAAAGGTAGGGAGTTCTGAGAATAAGGAGAACCCATATAATGAAAAACGTTTTAACTTGGCTAATCATTAATGTAAAAGTGCACAGCAAAACACAGATTCTCTAATCCTAGTCTGCCAACACCCAACATTTGCAGGGATTTCATGTTAATTATCCTTCTGATATTCCCAAACAGGCAATCAATGCTCCATAATAGTTTAATGACAAGAACCTGGCTATAGCAGTATTCTGTCTGGAGATTTCAGAATCAAATATTCTCCATATGCCACAAAGTGGACTCAAAATGCAAGAACCCTCAGGAGCCATGGCTAGAGAAGAGACTTTTAGCTAAAAATTTGCTGGTGGTGTCACTTCTGAAAAAAGCATTCTTATCTGCCTGCATGTGCATTCATTGTAAATGGGATCCCCAGTTCAAGAGAACCATTGCTTTAAGAAGCACTGGTTACCAAAAGCTACCAGTTTTACATTGAATACATTCTGTTTGGAAGGGGCCCACTTACAAAATGATTAGAAAAGAGTACTTCATATGTATGTAGCAATTAACTCTTACCTAATAATGGTACTTTGTTCTGAAGCAGTTCACGGTAACTGGAGGTGAGAATTCCAACAGGGTTGGTTGGCACAAACCGTCCTTCCTTAACTAAACGTTCGCATGTGCGCATTAGAGTCTCTGAAAATTGAGAGGGATCAACCCCATAGTCTCTCCATCCACCCACTCCATCAGCCACTCCTGAAAGGAAAAAGAATAAACTGTTACTTCTAAAGCCTTGTACACATGTTTAATAATTGTTATTGACAGTAGGAAGAAAGGAGTGTTGTAAAGACAGGCTGCATGACTACTGTAAAAAAGTATGTTCAATGGAGAATAGAGGGGAAAGGTTAAGGAAAAACTCCCTGCTGCAAAAACAACAATAGTCCTTTTATATATTTGTTCCTTGTTTGGAGATCCAGCATGCCAGACTACTAAACAACGTAGTGGAGTACCTGTACTGATTTAGACAGACTTTTACCTGAAATGCAGATCTTTAGAAATGGAAAAAGTAACATCTATATAAAGATTTAGTCATTAGCACAGCTTATATACAATTCAATATAAAAAAATGCCCAGCACAAGAAAACATTGGAAACTAAAGAACTGTGTGTTCTAAACAACATTTCCTTAGCTGCATCTTATACATATTTTAATATCCCACTGCGGTGCAAGCTTAACTTACACATAATGCACAAAAAGATATCTAAAACTGCAATAATACCAATTATTATCAAATACTGCTACTACAAAGCACATGACTGGAACACCAGACTTGAATGCTACATTTACAATAATTCTGTCCTAGCAAACAATATTTAGGCCTTGACAAAAGTTACGTTTAGATATCACATTCTGTATACTAAAGATATTTTAGATATGTCATCTGGAAGGGGGAGATGCAAAAACTGTTTTGCGAGAGGGTAGTCCTTTCTCTTAATACATATTGGTCAGGATCAGTTAGAAAGTTCTTATTAACACTAAAATAACTTTGGAAGCATGTACTTGCAACATATGCCCCAAAACTTAACATTCAGTATATATTTCTACCTAAAAAAAATTCTTATACAGTGTATTAAGGTTTTGCAGCTGCTTGTGCATGCTCTTTAGGAAAGACCTTTCAGACTGAGAATAGGAGATTTTGCCTTGACCCAGCTATGAACCTGGTAATCTGCCTGCTGCCAGACTCACACGTCTGTACAGATTAATCACATTCAGCCCAAAAATAGAGGTCAGCCCTTCAACCACCTGCTCCCCTAAACAGGTTATGGTTATCAGAGCAAAACTGTATGCAAACCGAAGAAACAACCACATTAAATCCAGGTATACAGTCTTTAAAAAAATTTTGAAACCTAACTTCAGGAAAAAAAAATCCAATTTTGGTTTCAATTGGTCTTTCCTTGTCCCTCACTTTCTCAGGTTACTCCTGGTGCAAGCGTACCCTGAAAGCGCTTCTCTACGGTGCTCTGTCTACCCCTACCATATGTCCTGCATTGTAAGAGAGGACACCAAGGGTCAGACTACAACCCAGGAGAATAGAGAGTGAAAGGTAAATTAAGTAAATGTCATATTATTTCCCTAAATAACAATTTTACCCTTGAGGTGCGGGTAGTTTCACATTATTTCCTAAATTTGATTTTATGTTATTTGGCAGTATTTCTTTATGTTTGTCTGATGAAATGCCTTGCAGGACTGGGAGAGAAAGTCTTTTGTTCTTCCCTTACCGCTTAATAAAATAATTTATTTAGTATTTATTCTAAAAGAGAATTACTTCCCTACACGAGTAATCCCACAGTTTTCCTTTTTGTTGGCTCTAGTGGGGATGAAATGATATCAGAGGTTGTTTGGTTTTACCTGTATCTGACTGGTCTTGTATGCGCTTTAGTAGGAGCACCCACCTACATTCAGTGTAGTACCTACACTTCTTCTTATCATACAGAATAGACCTGGAGATGTTTGGATACATTTATTGCTTGTAGCAGAAACATATATATCATTTACACACTTCATAATGTACAAGTGTATGTTCTGCAGGCACATCTCATATCAGACCTTTATGCATGCAGAGGAATTAGGGGTTATTGCAGATTAACACAGGCTATGTGTTTACAGGAATAGGTTCCTGCATTGCACAAACATAAGGGCATTGGAAATGGAATTAATGAATTATATAACGTGTGAAAAATATATTTTTGCTTTGCATTACATATTAATAATGAACAGAAAGTGTGCCCCATAACAGACTCAAGAGGACAAAAGCACAAACATATGTGTATATGTTTGATGCTCTATCTAAACAAAAGCCATAAACTGAAAACACTAAAAAGCCAACCAAACATATAATCCTTATTGTATAGTGAAGCTGAATAGTTTCTCTTCCATGCCTACATGAAGAAGGTATGAATCAGTGAAATAATTTATGTTTACAAGTAAAAGTGTGCACACCCTTGTGCCAATATCCCAGTGTTCTCCCTAGCCCCTTTAAGCCAAGCGCACAACCTGGGACTTTTCAGTAACCACCTGGCAGTTTTGGGTGCTTACTGACGAGTTGAGTCTCAATACAGGGGCTGCCACCCACCTACAGTTTCTTCCCGACCGGCATAAAAAAAAAATCTGGTTTTAACACTGTATTCTGTTGATAAAGCACCAACATCACTTTATTTCAATTTATGTTAATTCTGCCTATATTTTACCTTGCCCCCTCTGTTAAACATACAAATTCACTTTTTTTTTTAAAACCTATCCTATTTACTTTTCAAGCATTTAAATCTAGTGGGGTCATAACTTGGTTTCTACACTTGTGCAACAAAGGTCGATCATGGTTGGTAGAAGAGGTTAGAAAGGTGCTGTACATATCTTCCTGTAAACACTGTACCCTTCATACCCCTCTTGGGATTCCTTAGCCCTAATGCAAACAGTTGGCTGGCTCTTGGAAGGAGTAATGAATGTACATTTGCATGTAGATTGCCCTAGCTTACAACCAGAAGTGATACAGAGCCTCCATGCAAGCATTTTAGAACAGAAGAAGAGCTTGTAAAACTGTTCATAACTAAATGTACAGCTGGGGTCAAGTTGTAACAATAACCTAATTATTTAAATTGTAAAACAATCATGTGGCAATTAGTTTTCAAAAAAAATAACCAAAGTTCCAGTAACGCAGTAAGCGGCATTTCCTATTGGTGAGCACTGAGTGATATGCTCAGATATTCTGTATGATCATATAGTTCACACAGCAACAAAATGATGAACTCCAATTATACCATAACCAGTTACAGCCTCACTTTCCATAGAGTGCAGCTGGGAGACATAACTTGTAAACTGCAAATAGTGAGATTTGTGACAACAGCTTATTTAGAAGCAGCTTTTGGAAGAACTTGCACTGTGTGGAGTGAGAACTGAGGCAGAGAAATGACAAATTAGAACAGCCAACACCCTATCCCAAGGCTAGAAGACAAAATAGGGAATAATTTAGAATTTAACAACAGTACAACTTGTTTTATGCCTCAGCATGCCAAAACACAAACAAGAAATCAGATTCACATGAGTAGTCTTAACCATGTAAAAAGCGGTCTCAATGGAAAGACACCGTACCATTCTGTTATTTCTACACTGGGGGAAAATGGAAGGAAAGCACTCTTTTCTGGGATGATACAGATGTAGACGTAGTATAAATACTTCTATACTTGGGTTGCACTTCTGTAAATGTGAAATAACCTTTTGATGACTTTCATAAGATGAAAATAAAACAAGTCAGATCAGCCTAAAGATAGGTTAAACATTAGTTCATCTTTCAGGCTGTCAGCATAAAGGTCCTTGGAAAAAAAAAAAAAAATAAAAAAAGTACATTGACTTTACTTACAGCCTGCACTTTTATAATAAAAAAAATAGCTTAAAAGAACTATTCCTAAAAGTGATGGTACAAATGTATTAGATCTGAAACTGAAGTACTCCAGAACTATCTTCAATCAGGAAAGTTACATTTGGCAAATCGTAAAAACATTATCTTCAGACCTAATAATGATCCGTAGGCAACGCTCCATCTGAAATAAATAAATCAGTCATGCACATACGCTTTTCCCCTCCCCCTAATGACAGCTATGCCCATGCGCTTTTTTTTTCTGATGGCAGCATATCTCTAAGGTTTAGATTAGTGGTGTGGTAAGGTAGAAGTGCAATAACCACTTTCTCAACGCTGTGAGCTGTGGTTGAGATGCTACATGCAGCATATCAGCCACACCTGTTCATAGTAAAATATTGAGGACAGTAGTGAACAGTTTAGTACTGCAAAATGATCAAACATTGGTTTATTGAGAAACAGATGAGTGGTTGGCAACAAATGTTCCCACAGCTCATCTGATCTTAAGACAAAAATTGTAATGAGTTAGCCTCAAAACAAAATAAAGCATTTGTACAACTGGTATGAGCAGAGTCACATTTTCTGCTTTTGTAGCCTTGTATGATGACTATTTTCGAGAATGAATAGGAGCGCAAAGCCTTCCGGATACCTACATCACGCATCCCAGGAGGCTCTTGAGTGCTCCTTGTGCGCATGTCTTTTCTTGAAAAGAGAAAAAATTGCCAATTTCACGCATGCGCAGTGAGATCGGCAAGTTTTTTTTTCTCCCAACCTACGTCACCCAATCTCCCCCCTGGGTTGGGTGACGTAGGAAGAAGAACCAGGAAAAAGAGGCAAAGATGACGCTGCCCCGGCTCGCGGAAGATGCAGGACCTTATGAAAGGTACCTCTGGATAGACTGCCCTGCGGGATTGAAGGTAAGTGTATTTTTTGTTTTGTTTTAGGCACTTTTCAGTTTAGTTCCTCTTTAATAATAGTTACAGGTAGGTGTGAGAGCTTGCAACACACTGCTGTTTGCCAGCCACAGCCCTATCACAAAAACGGATGCTGAAATCAGGAAAAAAAACAAAAAAGTATGTAAAGCCATCAATACCTAATCTAAACTGACACCAGCATTCACACAGTACCGGCAAAAGTTGCTGGCAAGAAAAAGCAAAATAAATTTGCTGGTACAAACACAAAGGGGCTCTAAAAGCACTTTGTTATGGTAGAGAGAGATATACAAGCTGCAATCCTTGACAGGCAGACGCTCCTTCTAAAGTAAACCTTAGTTGCCTGGCTATCACACTGATGCTTTAACCTGCTGTGTGCATGTATGACGAGTTCAGAGAACATTGTTTGTTCCTAGGACTTGGATCTATTGAATAGATGACTAGTAATGCCAGTCTTCATACTTTTTCCATTACAGGTATAAATTGAACACCATGGGAAGGAGAATAAGCTCTTATCTACTACTAGTAATCAAGTGGTCACTCTATTGAGAAGAAATTAAAAGACCCAAGCAACCCCCTGCCAGCAAAAACCAGTGTTACTGCTCACCTAATGTTATCCTAACAGTGAGTCCAATAAATCAATTCTTAAAGCCTTGTCTATTATTTCTCTAGAAATGTAAAAATACTGCTTTATAAAACAAGAAAAACATTTTGTACAAATGTAATTAAGGTCATTACAGTCCTTTACACTTATAACAAGAGCTTAGTTGCTGTGTGCTAAAACGTTAATACTCCAGGGTTTTAGGATAAAATAGTACAGAATTTGTGCAGTGGTGGGCTCAGTGGTGCAATGGAGTCCTCTTGCTTTGCACATGGATGTCAGCAGGGCTATACCAGCATTACAACAAACATGTCATAGGGAAAGCAGAAGCTTTTCAAGTAGCAGGAAAGCCCTTTGTGTGACCTTCTGTGTTACCAGCTCTATACAGCTTTGTACCAGCTTTACACAAGTTTTTTTGAAAAGAAGCCAGCAAAGCATTTCACCTTTTCACACCTACACTAAGTACAAGACTGGATTACATAATCACAGGGCAACTCTGGTAGAGCTGGAAATTTCTAAGACCCTACTTTATTTATGGGTTAATCAAAGGCTATATTGGGCTGCTTCAAGACTGCAGACAGATCCTGTCTGGTGGATGTCCTGCAAGTAAACCAATTGAGGACAAACATTGTGCACAACTTGTATATGTAATGAACAAATTCCACATAAACATATAGCTATAGTCTATACAATAAAACAATATTAACATACATTGATAACATATTATAAATTTGAATATATTCATTCACATATAAGTGGACAAATATGCATGGTATGGAATCTTTTTTGATCTACTGAAATAAAGTACAAACGGGGTTAATCCCTTATATGGCCTGAACAAATCACAAATCACAGAAGTAGTCTCGTTTATGAGTCACTGAACTTTTTTGGGCCTCACTGTGGAAAATTTCACAAGATCAAGCACAGAATACTTCTGCTTCAGTGACTCATATAATTCCATATCTATTGTTCCCCATTCCACAAAAACACCATTCCATAGTTTATCTTTTTTTTCTGTCCCACATTAAGCCAAAAACATGCAGTACAAAAATAAAAAATGCATTCATCCACTCCATTTATTGCAGTCATAAGCGTGATGGCCTATTTATTTAGAAGTAAAATTTTGCCCCCGGAGGATCACAAACCAGGCGCCATTAGCATTGCTCTGTCATCTTGTTAGTCCATACATAAAAATCACTGAGGAGTCTTAATAAATCAGCGAATCTGACATTCACTGAAACATTCCTTAGTGGGGCATTAATTATACTGGCCTTAAAAAAATGGACCTGAAAGATTCTCCACCAGGGAATGTCAGATAAAAGATACACTTTAATGACTCATTTGTCTGCAGTCATGTGACCAATAATCCCGCTCACCTTCCTGTCTCTCCATGTGGTTCGTGTGTTTAGGGGCTGACATTACAGCAAGAGGAGACCACCAGGAGGTACATCAGTGTGTTAGACCTCCACCCCCCCCCCCTCCTATAAATAAAGGTGGGGGGGGGACCTGTAGGGTCTGCATGTGGGAGAAAGCAGCAGCATGCATCCATTATGTACCACAACGCAGCAGATGGATGACAACAATGGGAACATTTTAATTGCAACCTTTTGTTGTCAGCCAGAAATGACAACTGAAAACTGTCTGATCCTCCAGTAATTAGGTAAGAGGTATAAAGGCAGCCATTCATTACAGGTAATATACTATTACAGGCAATATACTATGTATAGAGGTTTGTTTATGTGGGGAGATCCAAGCCAATCAGTGAATCTTGTCACTTTCGCTTTCTTTCTAATCTGACCAGGCCAATCAGAGAAGCTGATCCTAGCTGGTGTGCTCAGTTTGTGTCTGTGCATTTGCTTTTGTCACCTGTACCTCATGTAGCCAATTGTACAACCACCCCTGCCCGGCTCTGCTTTATTAATGGACAGCAGCAAATATCTAAACTTTCCCCATCACAGAGGCAAGCTATCACTTCCTATCCATGTCTCCATGACAGGAAGTGAGGGTAAATCTCCCACAAATGCAACACAAATCTGGAATGGGTTCTGATCCTGACGTTGAATATAACATTTTGTCTGGATTTTAAAATTAATGGAAATAAAATTCCTAACAAGGAGCACCACAAAATTCGATTTGGTAACTTAAACAAGACAGTAGAAGGAGCTTTATTTCTTCGAAATTGTTAGCCTGGTGCAGATTGTAAGCTCTTTGGCGCAGGGTCCTCCCCTCTTCCTGTGTCACTGTCTGTATCTGACTGTCATTTGCAACTACTTCAACCACCTATTTATTGTACAGCACTGCGTGATATGTTGGCGCTATATAAATCCTGTTTATTAATAATAATAACAATAATATTAATATAAGAAGCAAACATAATCCATGGCAATAAACCACCAAAGCTATAACAAATCTGATCCTCACGCAGGACAGTCTCAGTATGGAATCAGAATGTAACAAGGTTTAACCTCCCTTCACATTACGAAAAACAGGCATTGTATTCCTGTCTGCATTGTAAATCGAAAGCCCCTCGCTTCCTGTCTGGGAAAACATTGTCTGCAGGACAGGAAGTGAGGGGAATCTTTCTAATGGAGCCATGAATATCAGCAAAAACTACCTGGGAAGGGCTAAGCCTCCTCAACACTATCCAAACCTATGGCAAGGTACACAATAGATGATTGACACCCGAGATGAACGGTCATGCACGCCTCAATCTGACATGTGTTAACAGTCCCCTGACATTTATCAACCCACCGCAGCAGATTGATGAACAACTGATCACAAACAACCTGTTCTCTCTTACGCAGGGAGTACAGCAGTGTGCCGCTTGTCCTCCCGCACCATAGAACAGAATGGTGTTATGTGTACAGAAGTCGTTCATTCATCCGTCACTGAAGACATTCACAAAACATTATTTCCAGTGTCAGTGATTAGGTGTGTACATACATGTGGACATATTTACTAAAGATACGGCCGGGCTCTCAGTGACACTACTAACCAGAATGTGAGAACTGTAATCATGGGCAGATACTGCTATCTGATGTTTATCATGGCTGAAGGGCAGCAAATTCTACAGAGCCGTGTCTTGTATCCTCCACTGTCACATCTCCAAAATCAACAACAAATTCTGTAACTTTCACACATGTGAATGTGACAGCAGAGCATCGCTCCATGTCAGTGTGTAATATTAGCCTTTGTGATCATGTAAATCTGCACACCATTCCACACAAACATAACGCTAATCCTCTTGTGCATGACAAACCTTCCCCTTATATAATAGAAGGATGGAAACACAAACGGGGCACCTTCCATGTTCAGGACACTGAATGTTTGTTTTATATACACTGCCAGAGAAATGAATCCTGCCAAAACAAGAATCATGCCAAAAGAGGGAGGACACCAAGTGCCGGCTCCGTCCCTGTGTCCTCTAAGGGCAAAATGTCTCTCAAAGTCATTGGAGCAGAGAGAAGATCAGTGTCCAGCTCCATAGGAGCAAATGACCCCAAGCTGGGGGGGATGAACTGCCCCACTGCTCCTGCTCAGAGCTTCCCTGATTTATAGGCTGGCATAGTATTTATGAAGCTGGGCCCATCACGGAGCATTGTATTGTATTGGCATGATATGGGACATGTGAGTGGGGTGTACGCAGCTGTACAGCCATTTCTGATAAATGGTGCTACGGCTGGGGACACAATCAGTGCTAGATTGTAAGCTCTTCGGGCAGGCTCCTCCCCTCCTGTGTCACTGTCTGTCATTTGCAACCCCTATTTAATGTACAGCGCTGTGTAATATGTTGGCGCTAGATTATGATAGGATCAGAATCACTGGCACAAAGCTCTGACATCCCCATAGGTAGGTGACCTGTAAGTGACCTCTGCTATTCCTCATATTATAGGGAAACACGTGTAACGAGGCCAATGTCTTACCTGCAGCATCACACACATTAGTTCCATTCAATCATACTGCAATAGTGTGCAGGTAGGTACATCATGTGTCTATAAGATGCTGGGGAGATATATCAGTACCATGCAATCATACTGTAAGAGTATGCAGGTAGGTGTCAGTACATAGGTAGGTACATCATGTGTCTATAGGGGAGATATATCAGTACCATGCAATCATCCTGTAAAAGTGTGCAGGTAGGTGTCAGTACATAGGTAGGTACATAACGTGTCAATAGGGGAGATATATCAGTACCATGCAATCATCCTGTAATAGTGTGCAGGTAGGTGTCAGTACATAGGTAGGTACAGCTGGCAGTCACGTGTCTATAGGGGAGATATATCAGTACAGACCGTGCACTCACCCAGGACATCCGCCGTCCGGTGCCGGGCGATGAAGCAGGCGTCGTCCCCGTAGCACATTCCCTTCTTCAGGATCCCCTTCCTGGCATCTTTACCGAAGCCGCAGCTGGCCGTCACCAGGCTATAGTCCCGGGAGTCGGTCTGTGACAGTCCACCGAGCACCGCTCTGGCCACCAACCTCCCGTAGGAGAGTACCGAGAACATGGCCCCGGACGGCCCCGTCTTCCTCTTCTCCTCCTTGTCCTCCTCCGTGTCTCCTTCTCTCCTCCGCCGCCTTCCTCAAGGGCAATACGGGTTTGTCTCCCGCCGGCTGGCAGGTGTGGCGCCCAGGCGCCGGTTCTATCCTTCTCCCCGCCTCTCTCGGTCTGAGAATACGCCTGACCTTTCGCCCGCACTCAGTGCCGGCTAACACGAGCCCGGCCGACCTCTACCGCCATCTTGGAGCGCACTGACACTCCGGAGGAGGGAGGTAACTGCAGCAAGGCATGTGACCGCGTGACGTCACACTTACGTTCCAGGATTCCCTGCAGTGGGCTCGGGGTGGGCGGGTTCTGAGCGGACTGACGTCACAGTGTAGTAGAGGATCCCAGGACTCCCCTTCACATACATTGCCAGGGCTATTCCCCTGCTGGCCATACAGACAATGGGCTCCAGAGTCTATTGTTGCAACACAGCAACAATTTAATATTATTATTATTATTATTATTATTATTATTATTATTAATATTATTAATAATTATAATAATAATAAACAGGATTTATATAGCGCCAACATATCACACAGCGCTGTGCATTAAATAGGGGTTGCAAATGACAGATACAGACAGTAACACAGGAGGAGGAGAGGACCCTGCCCCAAAGAGCTTACAATCTGCATCAGGCTAACAATTTCCAAGAAATAAAGCTCTGTCTACTGTCTTGTTTCAGTCATCAAACTGAATTATGCGGTGCTTCTTGTTAGGAATTTTATTTCCATTAATTGTAAAATCCAGACAAAATGTTTTATTCAACGTCAGGATCAGAACCCATCCAGTATTTTATTGCATTTGTGGGAGATTTACCCTCACTTCCTGTCATGGTGACATGGATAGGAAGTGATAGCTTGCCTCTGTGATTGGGACAGTTTAGATATTTGCTGCTGTCCATTAATAAAGCAGAGCCAGGCGGGGTGGTTGTACAATCGGCTACATGAGGTACAGGTGACAAAAGCAAATGCACAGACACAAACTGAGCACACCAGCTAGGATCAGCTTCGCTGATTGGCCTGGTCATATTAGGAGGAAAGGGAAAGTGACAAGATTCCTTTATTGGCCTGGTCAGATTAAGTTGAAAGGGAAAGTGAAAGGATCAGCAGACATTTATTAGACAATGACATTGTAATCTACCAGCCCAATACGTACACTATGTTAACGATCAGTTGTAAGTACAAAAACTGCTGGGATGGAAATAAGGTCATTTCAGAGGCATTGTAGATATCTAGTGTACAAAAAGTCTGAGTTGTTTAGGTGACTAAGAAGCTTTCTATCGCTCGAAAAGGACAAAATGATTTATAGGAATAATAAAGGTCAGTTCATATGAAAATCTTTCCTTGAGAGGTCATATAGGAAGCCTGAATAGTAATTCCAATATATATCCAGACAGGTGCCAGTCCATCCAATTCCATTTATTTGTGATGTGGGGGCACATTGCCATGTCTCTTATACACAGAATAGTTTGTCCCCCTGTCCCCCTATATCTTTGACACACCCTATTTTGGCATGTATATGGATACCAGACTTTGAAGCGTTCATATTTCATGCAGCACAAAAACACCTCTCTGTGGTTCAAGTACCAGCTTATGCAATGTAAGCAATGTTATTATATACATAGTGAGACTGTGACATCATTACATTCATGTGCAGTGTATGATCCCAGGTATAGCTGGCTGATATGAGTGAGCATGTGTGGGAATTACACCATTCTGGCCTGACCAATCAAGATGGATAAAGACTCAAAAACAGAAGACGACTGGGGGAAGATATCTGGGACAGAGATGGCACGAGGGAGAGGTGAGCTTAGTTTGACTTTAAAGGAAATCTCTACAAGAAAAATATGGAGGTTACAAGTGCTGACTTCTGGTATTGTAACTTTCATCCATTATTACCAAACAGAATTTTTGTAATAAGCAAAGTAAAGAGGCTGTTATTGCTGACTTATTTCAGAAAATTCTGCTTGCCCGGCTGTGTCTATCATATTAGAAAAGTAGCTCAGTAGTCAACGTAAGAAGCTCTCGTTGCAGGATGACAATGGTGCTGTCAACTGCAAAACAATACATACCCCATGCAAATGGACCAATGATTTAATTTGCTAATAAGTAGGTTTTCTGGCCAGGGTGGACCTCTTCATTTTGGTGGTGATTTCTTGTTATATCCTATTACAAAGTGGCCCCTTTTCCTTTCATGTACCCGCCTTTCCTGGCTTTTCTGGTAGCCTAAATCTACAGGCATCAGACTTGATTGTTTTAACAGCAATAGAAATAAATGAGCACTTCACAGACTTTGCTGTTGGTTCAATTGAGAGGGAAGGGGGAGGACAAGCGGGAGGCATCTTGCTGTGTCCTTACCATTCAGAACCAACAAGGTTTAAATCCTGACAGTCAGAAGGCAGTATGGCAGTATGTACAGACGCTAAATGTTTTACAATTACAACGTTCATTTTAGGCAACAACAATCTAGTGTTTGTAGGTAAATTTACAGCTACGTTATTCACATATCTTTTCATAAAAAACTGATAATGTTATAAACCTGATAAGATGATTGAGATACCTATTGGTAAGTATATCTTGGCTGCACCCGTTTAGTAGCAGCCAACTGCAGGCTTGGAACAGTTCGAGGTCCAAGTTTTCCTTACATAGACACAACAAAGAGGCCTACCTATATAGTTAGAGATCAGCATAATTTTTATTTCCATAGAAAATAAGATATTATAAAAAGTAATGTGTAGGAGTACTGAGAAAAAAAGCCCTATTTTTAGAAGTAGCTGATTTAATCTTCACTTTTATGAACAATCACCAGTTTATTATTACTGTTTACTGGCTGTTTTTACTACCCTACTTTTTCACCTTTTTTTAAACAAATACCACTAATCTCTTCCAAGGCTTGTAGCGTTCACCACTAAGGCTGCATCAAAACGTGACATGTGTACAGCGGTCCCCAGATATTGTTCATTTACCTGTCCTAGCAGATCAATGACTGAGCCATTGGGAATGACGCTGTGCATTTCCATGGAGGAGAGCACAGTGGGGTGCTGCTCACTTGTCCAACTCCCTCCTCTCTCTTTAGAACAGAATGGTGCTGTGTGCACAGCACTCGTTCATTCATCTGTCACTGGAAACAATCACAAAAGATATTTTTCAACAATAATTATCCTACATGTGTACATAATGAAGTGGAAAATACTAGATGGCAAACTGTAAAGTAGTAATTATGCTGATAGCTACTTTAAAAAAACGGCAAAAATGCATCCACAATTGTGATGAATAGAAAGTCTACGCCACTTTCAAATATGGCAATCGGTGACTACATTTAAGTAAATAGGGGGTTTGATTCCCAGCACAGAAAAGTCTAAACACCCCTTTATTAATGTAGCATTATAAAAGTGAAAAATGTTCTTCTTTGTGTAACATCAATGTTTCATTACAAAAATATGCATTTCACAACACATCCTCCCAAAAGACAGGACAAATCCTGTAACTTTGACATTATGCTAGTTTACTTCTCTATTTTATATAATTGGTCTTTTGTCAAGTACTAATTTTTTATCAAGGTATTGCAAATTCTGAAATTGGTCACGTTAACGCTTTCCTGGAAATGATAATATTCAGTATTACAATTTCACTTCCCTAATACTGTTTTTAGTCATATGAAGTAAAATACAGAAATGAGGAAGTGTGTTGGAAACAAAAACATTGACAACCTTGTGGCAGCATGTTATAGCAATGGAATGGAAAGATTGTGGGGTGAAGTGCTTCTAGTCTGACATGCATTGCTAAATAATAAGGTCATCCAAGTATCTGGTTTAACCATGGCCTACAGTTCCGTCTAAAATAGCAACCCTTCTAGATTTCTGTCCATGCCAGACACTTTGACCTAGATCTAGGTGAAAGGTGACATATGTTATGAAGGCCTGGATTTCTAGCCAAGACACATAGGGCATGGCCATATTTCCCCTGCCATTGTGCCACTAACGTATGCTGGTATCATGTAAACCCTCCACTTTATCTTGCACCTGCCTCTAGTATCTCACCAATACTGGCACATTGGAACACCTCTTAGTTCTGTTCCCCTTTTTACTGTGGTCCTGTGACTGCTGGACATGGAAGCCCAACATGCTGCTCTGCCTTGGCACAACCGCCTCCACACTTCCTTGCTATCAGCAGAAGGAGCATGGATGGTAAATAGAGATGCTAGACAACATTAGATACATCTTACCCCTGCACTGAGTATGGTACATATACCTTACCCCTGTATTCAGTATGTTTCATACACCTGGCTCTAATTCCTGCATTGAGTACATTAAATACACATCAACCATGCACTGCCTATGTTATATACATCCGCACTGATTACATATCATATACCTGACCCCTGAAATGAGTATGTTGTACAGGCTTGATTCCTGCACTCAATATTTTACATACACCTGAGTCTGACCTCTGCACTAAGTACATTAGATACACATTACTGCTGAACAGTACATTATATACTCCTGACCCTTTCACTGATTATATTATATACACATTATATGTATGTTACATATTTATGACCCATGCAATGTGTATTTTACAAACACCTGACCCTTGAATTATATACACTACATACGCCTGACCATGTAAGTTGCATAGTCCTGGCATCTGTACACTAGGCTGTACATCAATCTTTTCCTTACTACTATACTGGAGGGTTGTGTGTTGCTTGTATTCCTGCACTGTACAGTGGGTTGTATGCAGGCTCAGATTGGCCCGTCAAAAAACTGGAGGATACTCTGGTTGTCCTTGAACTAGTGACAGATTCTTTAGGCTTACAAAGCTTTGTTAATTTGCTTGCTGATAGCTGCCAGAATTTATTCAGGCATTATAGGCAGGCTGTAGCCTCTGTCATATCCCAATCAAATAACTGCATAAATAACTATGTCAGTATGGTACTGATTGTGTTGATTGACATTTTTCTGAGTATGTCAGTACTCAGTTATAGTATAGTTTACTACTAAATAATACTGATTGACACTCTGCAGACATATTTCTGCTTGTCTTGTTATGATTGCCACTCTATAGACATGTTTCTGTTGTCACTCTGCATACATGCTCTTTTTAGAACACTTCTTTTTTCTTTTTTTGTATCAATTTATTCTGCAATATGTGTAAGAAATAGATTAGAATATAGGGCTATTCTTTTTTTTGTTGGCATGTGAATTCATTAGTTCTTATCAAATACTGCATTGTGTAAGGGTTTTTAAAAAGGAGGCTTTCTTTGTTATATATATATATATATATATATATATATATATATATATATAATAAATACACTTTTCCAAGAGAAGCAGCACTGCCTCAGTTTAAATAGAATCACATACACACTAATCAATATAAACAAATACACTGCAAAGGTAGATAAAATTGGTTAGATGTCAGAGCTAATGGTTACAAATCGTGATCCTGCAGTTAATCAAGAGGAAAGCAAAAAACCTCAATGGAGTGGGGTCTAATTTTCTCTAATAAGAAAATCCTTTCTAACCCCTTTGATGATCAGAAACTCTATGGATTTAGAATGTGTTAGCTGTTATTAGTGGGATTACAAAAAAGCTAACCAAATTGTGCCTTGAAGATGGCTCTGAAGATTTTTGCAGCCTTTTTTTGATGATCTTGGACAATTAGGATATTGGTCCTAGGTATCTATATAGAAATATTTCCCTTGACCTGCTGTATTTGTCGATTGGGCTTTCATATAAGAAGACGCCTTTTACCTTCTAAGATCTTTGACACCAAGATCTTTTGCACCTGAATGGCCAGTCACATCTAGTTTGCAAAGTCATATATGGAGGGAGGCTCACCTGAAGTCTGTATGTAATTTTTTATTTTACATGTCAATAGATGCAGCTGGAGTGGTAAGAAACTCTTGCATGGTCATATATTGGCTATGTGAGCTAGAACACACTGTATAAGAAGGCACTTATAGATTTCACCCAGCACAATATAATCATTGGGTCTTTTTTTGCTTTACATAGGAATATGTCATGTGTACATTGGGTGACCACAACATACAATTGCAGCATATAAAAAGTTATTTAACCACCTGAGCGTTACACTGAGGTCTAGATTTCTGTACCAAAAGTGATTCACTGTTTTTCATGAAATTTTTTTTTTAAATTGTAGACCTGTAACTTACAGAAATATGTCCGAACAGGGGTTCTAGTAGATAATATGAATATAAAAAATGTATTTACTTTTATTTTATTTTTTTTTTTTTTTTGTATTGGATTGGATACTGGAGTTTGTATTCAATCCAATACAAAATGAGCGTTTGAATTTACCAGTTATATACTTTGTAATTTTTTGAATTATTTTGTATTGGATTGAATACAGGAGTTTGTATTCAATCCAATACAAAATATTTGAATGAGTTTCAATTTGAATTTCCCGCACACGCGCCGACGTCATCACGCACGCAGGGAGGAGCCGTCCGTTTTTTTTTTCCTCCGCCGGACGGCTTCTCGCTTCAGAGATCATCTGGCGCTGGAACAAGAAGGACGTGGACGATCAGCGGGACCAGGTAAGAAGCCGGCCGGCATCTTGTGTTCCGCCGGGGAACACAAGATGCCAGCCGGCTTCTTACCGGTCCCGCTGGCACCCGACGGACACCCGACGCTGGAGAGGGAGATCGGCGGACGACGATTGACGGAGGACGACGCTGGAACACGACGCTGGATGAGCACAGCGGGACCAGGTAAGTAAGGATGGGAAAAAACTCGGGGTTAACCATCCTAGCCGTTTTTTTTTGCCCGTACGAAGGTCGGACTTAACGGCTAGGAGGTTAATAGACCTGTTCTTGTAAAATAGGAGTTAACCTATAGCTTGAAACTGGTGCTCATAAAACGTATAGTTTAAAAATAGCTCAAAAAAAAAATAAAGTTATTTATCTTCATTTGAGCTTGGAAAATGATAATGGACTGACAAGACATTAGAATACATTCTATTTTTTTTAATGCACCTATGAACTAAGAACTGCTTAAAGTAGATGTAAACTCTTACAGAAACACATTTAAGGCTTTAGTTATAAAACAGGCAAAGAGACATTCCCTTAAGTATTCCCTGGTGAGAATCTTCCAGGTCCATGTGGTTCAATGATCCAAGAAATGTTTGAGCGAATGTCAGGTTCCCTGCTTTCTTTATAACTAAAGCCCTTAGTTTGCAGAAGGAATGTGTACCTTAAATAATTACATTTTTTAAATAAATAAATGTTTTATTTTTTTCAGTGTTTGTTACATCTCAGCAGCATATGTCAAACAAGACACAATCTTTCTTCCTTGTATAGGATTACAATATGATCAGACTTTTTATGAGCAGCAACATTTGCATGTTTGTAAAAGTAAATCTTGGTATCCCTAACAACTAAATTAAAACATGCAAATGTTTCTGAAAAGCTAATTCAAATGGAAATTGACACTAGTCCAAGAAAATAACGATTTTACAATAACTTTCTAGTCTAAAAATAAAATGGTACTATGGCCCCTTGATCAACACGGAAATACTTTGCGAGAGCAGTTAGTCAGACTGGGAATATTTTAACAGCAGATTCTTTAATTATTAAAGACTTAAAGAGTCAGGACAGCTGTGAAGTTATTTGATATTGCTTTGCATTTAAAATGCATCTCTTAGTTCCTATAAATTACAGGAGGTATCAAACCTCATGCAACTGAAACTCCCATAAACTGAAATAAGTCACCACTTACTGCAGTCAGGTTACCAGTATCTTATAGCTAGGCAGCTCTGTATTTGACCCTGTAAATGGTAGACTTTTTGCATGCTTCAGTGTTTTCTGGTCTGTTTTGGTACATTAGGATAAAATAGGAGGTCTTCTTCCATGCAACATGTGTTATTCGGTGAACCAGAATACACAGATACACACTAACAAGCTCTGTGGCGCACTACATTGGGAAAAATGGTGCGTGTTGGATTTGAAGTCTATTGCAGTATGTTCAGAGCCTATTCAATTGACTGGCCTGCCCTAGGGAAATGTGCGCTATCATGTAACATAATGCGAGCTGCCATAAGTGTTGGCGGTGGTGGTGGTGGGGGTGGGGGGGTGTTTAAGAGGTACTTTTGTACTTTGCCCCGATCAAAAGAGCTTCACTTTTGCAATGCTGGAACTTTTAGACATGGGGGCCCAGGAAATTTACCTAGTATTAGCCAGAGAAATTTCTGATAGCGGTCCAGCCTCAATGTATGTTAACTTAAAGGACCAGATCAATGTTAATGGGCCACAAAGCAATCCCTCCCAGCAAGTACACGGATTTAGTCTATGTTCTATGTACAATCTGGAAAGAGGGAATGTTTATACATTTTAACAAGAATAAAATTCATCCCAAATGTTAGTATAGGAAACCTATACTGTCAGAGTTATGGAGATTCCTCTTAATGACCTCCTGAAAAAACTAACTGCCTCTGGCTTCAGCATGACACATGAGACATCTTGATCCAGTAAATCTGGACTTTTTTCGTGAGATGCTATTGTATGCTGCATGAGCATGGGTTGTCACCTTGCGACATACTGCATTCCTCACTCCTGCAGGCTTCCTTCTCTTTGTGAACGATTCTCAAGGTGGCTTCTCTAGGTGCTACATTGTAGGCCTGACTTCATCACTATAATGTCCCTTAGTCCTACATTGTAAATGAGGACATCAAAGGCTCCACTATTATTATTAATAGTATTATTAATAAACAGGATTTTTATAGTCCCAACATATTACACAGCGCTGTACATTAAATAGGGGTTGCAAATGACAGACTAATACAGACAGGGGAGGACCCTGCCCCGAAGAGCTTACAATCTAGAAGGTGGGGGAAGTAACACACAATAGGAGGGAGGATATGGAATGCTGGGAAGTAGTGACGGTTTTAAAAGACAGAAGAAGATTTGGAGCTTCCAAGAGATGGGGAATGTTCCAGCCTCCAGGGGAATGAAGGGTAAAGTAAGTAAACATGCTTTTTACTGATACCTTGGGAAATTAGTATCCTTGCAGTGCAGGGAAAGTTTTGTATGTCAATACATGGCAGTTTCAATGACAATATATCACATTTTTAAAGAAAAGTGGATATCTCTATCTGCCCTCCCCTGCACTGGGGCAGTGGTGTGCTGTTGGAGGAGTGCCCCTTTATTAGTCATATGACCAGGGCCTCTTCCACGCAGAAAGAACTACATGGTGCTCTTTTTACACATAGGGGTCTAATTATAAAGCAGGGAACCTGACATTCACTAAAACATTCTCTGATGGATAATCTTCCAGGTCCATGTGTAGCAGGGGACCTAATAGAGAAAGTTCATTGCTAGGATTTACACTTTAAAATGATGGTGTGGTACCTGGTCAATGTGTGTACGGACATGATAACCAATGTACTATTTATACCCTGTTTTGCCCGAAAATATGACCTATTCCGAAAATAAGCCCTAGCATGATTTTTCTGTATTTTTTAGGATGCTCAAAATATAGGCCCTACCCCGAAAATAGGCTACAATATATATAAATACATGGATAAGAGGTGCTCATTTAAGGAAAGTAAATATTGCTAGACATGAGAAATTGGAGCCAATAGTTCTAAAGGAAATGGAGTCACAAGAAATTAATGACAGATTTTAGGGTTCGGAGAGTTTTGATGATGTTCCAGAATGTGATGAAAAAATAAGACATGCCTTGAAAATAAACCCTAGTGCATTTTTTTGGAGCAAAAATTATTATGACACTCCTTTTTTCAGGAAAACAGGGTAGCAATGTAGCACATATCACACTCTGCCTGGCCAAGTCTCCTATTAGGTAAAGCATTGCACGCTGGGACCAGCAGAGGGCGCTGTAGCAGTGTCTGTCCCGCCTCTAGATGCAGCGTTATCCTTTCCCACCCCCGGAATGCTATCCTGGATAGGCGGGGCGGTCATGTGACGACATTTCCTGGACTCCGGCTGGTTGTTTATAGCAACAAATGACTGGAGGTCGCCATGTTTTCTGTGCAGGTGTTGTTGATCGTCCTGTGTTTGTTGCAGTCTGGCTGTTCTGATATCTCAGGGACACAACAACCTAACAGCGGGCATAATGCATCGAGGAGCAATGCTGACAATGAGACGGAGGTGTGGGAGCTGCTGGAGAATGACACCCAGCGGGCTACAGAGAGAGCCTCTACCACAGAGCTGTATACAGAGGCCAGCACACTAACCCAGCCTGTCAGCCCGCCTCTGTCATCTGCCACCCTGCCTCTGTCCCCTGCCACCCCGCCTCTGTCGAAGACACCAATGCAACGTAGTGTACTACATTGTGTTACATGCCCCATCTTTTGTTTGTTTGTCCCCATATAAAATGTACCTGTGCATAGATGTGGGTGCATTTACCCAACACAACGGAAATGAGATGTGTAAATAGGTCCTTAAAGTGCAACTAAAGTCACACTTTGAACTTTGATTCAGGCAGGTTGTCATTGCAGAAAGTGACAGGCGATTTCCCTTCTGTGATCACTGCTATTACCTGTCTGATCACCACCCAGCTGTCAAATGTTGCTGAGCTGCGTATGCTTAGTGTTAGTTGCCAGAGAAACCCAGCAATCCCAGATTCCTGTGCATGTGCTGGGAATTGATGAACTCCCAGGAACTTTTGCGACACAACCAATGATGGCGATGGAGATCGTCTTTGGGAAGTAAAGAAGAAGGAAGATAGCAGTGCCTGATAATTGAATAGAGATAGGGGTGTAATCGCAGGTTAAGGTCCAGTTTGGGGTTAAATGCAGATCTTATAGGCGTTCAGACTGCCATTTTAAATAAGCTGCTAGTTAACTTCAGACTATTACTGGGAAAAGGTAAGGGCTTCTCACCTGGCCTGCTTGATGCATGCATGGCCATCCTAGCCATGCACCCAGCGCTGTACAAAGTCCATAATCATATCATTAGCTGCTCCTCAGAGGGGCTCACAATTTAATGTCCCTTCCTTGGTCATATGTTATTTATGCAGTCTAAGGTCAATTTTTGGAGAAGCCAATTAACCTAACTGCATGTTTTTCGGATGTGGGAGGAAACCCACACAAACACAGGGAGAATCTGCAGATAGCATCCTGGCTGAGATTTGAACCTGGGACCTAGTGCTGCAAGGACTAGCGTGCTAAGCCGAAATCTGAAAGTCTGAATCACATGACTACCAACTTCAGCCTTCTCTGTACTTACATCTCCTGCTCCCAATGCTGCTGAGCTCTACTTGTAGCCTAAGAGTCCTCGTGTGAAGTCCATGCTGATATAAACACTTCTGGGAGTGCTGATTTCTGGGGGCCTCTCACAGTTCCTCCTGCTGATCTTCACATCCCTAATATCTCCTGTAACATGCAGAGGTCAGCAGCAGGTACCAATGACAGGTTCCCAGGATCCATGAAGATTTCTGAGCAACGGAGCATATTTTGGCAGCACACATTGCAAGTGACCAACAAACCTTTCATAAAAAGGAGAACACTGTAAATCAGCATTATTATTACACAGTATTTATATAGCACCGACATATTATGCAGTGCTGTACAAAGTCCATAGTCATGTCACAATTGGATGTCCCTACCATAGTCATATGTCTTTAACCTTCTTAGCGGTCTGATTTATATAGGTATTTTTAAATGTCAAAGCCGAAAATTTAAAAATACATTTTTAAATTTCCCACCTGGTCCTGCCCTCCAGCTGCATGCTGCGTCCCTTGCCCGCCCGACAAGGCCCATGGCCTTGCTTCCTACTCCAGGGACGCAGATGCCGGGCAGGCATCGCCAAGCGACACAAATGCCGGGCGGGCATTGCTAGAGGACTCCGTGGGGACCAGGTAAGTTTTCCAATCCATCTAAAATTCCACCCCGAGTGTGGCTCGGGGTTACCGATTTTGGTACTGAAAATTAACCCTGAACCACACTCGGAGGTTAATAGGAGGCCAGGGAGGTTAATGTAGTCACCATTGGGGGGAAGCCAATTAACCTAACTCCATGTTTTTGGAATGTGGGAGGAACCTGGAGCACCTGAAGGAATCCCACGCAAATACGGGGAGAACATGCAAACTCCATGCAGATAAAAGTACTGGCCGAGAGTCGAACATTGGACCCAGCGCTGTAAAGGCCAGATCGCTAACCTCTGAGACACTGTGCTGCTATTTCTGTCATTTTATTCCTACAATTTTTATATTGGTGAGGTCAAAAACATTTATTCATCATCATTGCTAAAACTCAATATTCTTATTTTTAGTTTCCAGTCTGTGTGTTTGTGATCTGCTGGTGGCCCAGTGTGATGTTAACTGCTGTTGTGATCCTGACTGCACTAATGCTGAGTTCAGTGTCTTCTCTGGATGCTCGGTTTCGGCTGTCACGTAAGTTTTCATTTTTCTACATTTTTTTTTTGTTGCAAACTTCTTTTTTTGTAAACTGTTTTTTGCAGTTTGTTTGTTTTTTGGGCTTAAGTTGCCCTAAACTGTGTTTAATCAGTATAGGTAAATGCCTATTTCTATGTCATATTTATGTACTTACATTATTTGACACTTTGTATTCTGAAAATATTACTAATATACATTTTATAACTTTAATTAGTTGTGATGGAGCTACTCTGTAAATGTAGGTCTAGTTAATAATAATAATAATAATATTAATAATATAATAATAATAAAAAAAACTTGTATTTTGTTTAGCGCTTACAAATTATGCAGCTCTTTACAAAGTCCATAGTCATGTCACTAGTTCAAAACTCATGTATACATGTATATTTGTCTGTGTATATGTATTATTATTCCCATTAAACTACCATTCAGAGTAACAAGCTGCCTTTTGTTCATCATTCACATGTTTTTGGTTTTCTCATTGTTTTTTTAAACTATTGGAACTCCTCGTCATGAAAGGACCTGTCTGAACCACAAGGTGGTGCTAATATATTGACATTCTGAGCGCATATAGAATTCAGACTACACAAACAATTGAAACATTCCAGGTTTGGTATTTATATAGAACAGCAACAGCTTAGTATAAAGGTTTTGGTTTAAAAACCTGAAAATAAAGTTTTTAATTTATTAGGAGGTAGGTAAGATCTGTTCCAGACAAACACGACTAGGCCTAAAATGATGTTTTTTTATTTTTAGCCCTGGGAATAATTGTACTAATTTCACTAAAATATTCTAATCTTTGACCAGAAGATCATTGTTAACTATATTATATATATTATATATATATATAAAATGTGAGTATACTTGAGTGGTTATTTTATTCTTTGCCTCTTCCATGCCAGGTTGTAGTCCCTCCTGGAGGCACTGCAAAATGCCTGCTCTATATCTTTGGTAATAGATTTATTATGCCCCTAAAATTGAAAGTAAATAAAAGCAGTTCAGTGATTCACTTTACTTGCTGGGAAGAGAACCCTATTTGCAAAATGCTGCCACTAAAACAAACTATATTGAAAGGAACTCAGGGCCATGTTGCCTGCCTGTTGTATATTTAATGAAAGATTAACTTTAAAAAAAACATTACCAACACATTGGTTCAAAGCAAATTTTGACAATTTATTGTAAATAAATTTTTTTCCCCAAACAAGGTAAAGTTGGCACACTCCGGTACCTTTCAGCAACTTTCTGAGTGGCCAAAGAGCACCAATATAAAATGACATCAGTGAATTAGGAATTCTGTCCTGCAGTGGCCCTTCCTGCCTTCAAGAGTTCAGCATGTTGGGCAATCACAATGATTAGATGCAAATGGGTTGGACAGACAGTTTACTGTATTTGGGGTGGGAAGAATTACTTCAGAAAGCTAGATTTAATTCTATATGTCTCAGTTGTGGTTCTGCACAACATATTTTTTTAATCACAGTAATGAGTTGAACTGTGGGCAGAAAGTTACCTTCTTTGCATCTGCTTCCCCTTTTTCTTCCTCAGAAGCACTGACCTGTAGAATGGTATTATCTCTATAATTTGCTGATCTGGTTACTTCTGTGGAACAATACAGCTTTCACTGCTCCTCCAGCCCCCTTGTGCTACAACTCTCACTCACCCAGCGCTGCAGTCACTTCTGGCTATTCATAAAACAGCCTTCTTATGAATGGTTGGGAAAAAGTGGGGAAACCATAATTTTAAAATTTTTACCACAAAGACATTCCAGTCCATTTGAGGATTGTCTTTTTGCAAGATGTTGGATGCTTCACATTTCACAGGAATCTTTCCAGAAGGAAAGCAACTTTAATTCTCACCTAGGTTCTGTATGCATAACACAGGGTAAAGGAAGTACAGTATATACATTTTTCTTTCAAGGTACTAAGAATATGTAATTTGGAAAGGAGAACAGGGGCCAGGGAGTGGAAGTGGCGTTTCTAGCCTAAAATATTTTCTTTAAGTTTGTACACATTCACTGCTATATATCCTATAAAGAAAAAACATTTTGTAAAGTTTTTGGATAAAATATGGAACAGCTAGAATCTTTGGTTTCTGTTGCATTTGTTGCTGCTGTTCCTGCTGGAATAGAGTAGCATCATGCACAATGAAACTATGCATGATCCTAGCGCTAAGGATATAATGCTATTCTTAAAAGCTGTGAACCTGCCTGTTTCTTAACAAAGAAGGATTTTTTAGCAGATGTTGTCTATTGTGACCATGTCAGTACAAACAACACAAATGGGTAGTTTTTCTTTGCCACTTTCTATTAAAGATATTAGGGGATTAGGCTAGTTTCTTGCCTAGGGTCACTCTTTTTTTGTGCTAGTAACCATTGTCACCGGGACAGGAATTTATATTATGGTACACAATTTTACATTTGTCACCAGAATATCCTAGGGACATCTGTCCTGGTGCCAACTGCCTAAGAGGGAGATCATTTTGGAGAGATTTCCCAAACCTAAATTAACCCAGAATACCCATGTTTTGTAATATGATGGTATGTATCATGGTAGGTATGATGAGGATGCCAGAAAGGATAGGCAATATTCCCATGCACAGCTTTGCATTAGCTGTCACAAAAATAATTATGCAAAGGTCTCTTTCTGGGCAGAGTTTGAGAGGACTTTACAAGAATAGATATAATGTATACATGCAGAACTTTTATCAAGGGAAGTTTGCAAGAAGAGTTTGATTCTTCTTCGAAGTATAATGATAATTGCATAACTGCAAGTTTCTTATAGGATAGCAAATGTTTGGTATATTACATTATATTATATATGTGTGTGGGCCAGATATTTAACATAATATAAAGAAATTGTAATAATCAAGTGCTTTTTTTTCTTTTATTTACAGTGGTGATAGACAGTTGTGCATGCAAGAAGCTATTCTCTACTCAATCAACACTTCCACCAATATCCCTCAAAGGGTAACTGAAACGGTGCAGTTGGTTAACCCCAATGTGTTCTGTGTTCAAACAACCAACTGTGAGTACCTCCTAACATCCACACCAGCAGCACCATTGTCATTAGTTCACAAGTGAGGAGACTTGTGATTCATGTGGCCACACTTGTTTTTTACTGTAGCAGTCGACAGATGGTGTCATTGAGTCACCAGATACTTGACAGTGCTGTCATGCAAGTTATAGTAGTGGCACCTTCTGCTAAGTGTAATGTGAGCTATATTTATGTTCCTGCATAAATAAAGTTTATGTAATCCCTACTTACTCCACTGTACATCTGTAGAGTATTTTATTAGTACATGGTTTCTGGTCATGGTGCTGTATACACACAGTATATAGTCCTCAGCCATGGTGATGTATTCAATGTATATCTGTACAATGTCTAAAGTGCATCCAGAGATTGGAGAACTAACTTGACTCCACAGGCCGCACTGGATTAGAGGTGACATCACCACAGAAAGAAGGAAGTGGGCATAAGCTAAGAAACTCAAGGCTCTGCCTTTGGAATTTACACGTTCCTACAAAGGGAACAATGGTGATGGGGGACATGAGGATAGTGATGCTATGTACAGTGGCAGAGTTGCCACTGTACATAGTCAGGCATGCTGGGATTTGGTGTGGTGAGGTGTCATAGGTGTTTGGATTCAGGAAAGTTTGGTGTCACAGGTTTCAGTAGTAGCAGTGATTGGTAGAGATTAGTTGCAGAGTGAAGGGATTTTAGTTTCTTTAAAGTTCTATGCACAAAACCCGTTTACCTGGAAGCCTACTGGGAGGTGTCTTCTTTTACTGAGCTTGACCCGATATAAAGCAGGCTTCTGGGGCGTCATTGTCAAATTATCCAAGGTAAGTGCAAGGGAAGGGAGACCATTAAAATTAAAATGCCTAAAAATGTAGTTTGCCTTTAGGCCTCCTTCAGACCTATAATTTGAGGCAATGCCTTAACAGTAACAAAAGTCAGTCTTGGTATTTAAAATGGCACTCCAAAGCACAAGTACATTAGGTTGCAATGTACCTTACTATGGCACACCACAATTAAAAAATAAAAATGAATTGAAAAACATGCATTTTAAACAAACTGCATATGTGCAATCCAGACTTCCATCAATATTAGCTTTTTTGCAAGATTAATTTAAAATTTTTATTATTGGAGTTTTTCATTTTCCTACAGAAGGAAGTTTCATTAAAACAGTAGCAGTTTGATAACATAGTATTTTAACGTTTCTTACCGAGCTTTGCATCATCAGTATATCCATAAAGTGAAGTACTACCATATATAAATACATAGAGAAAGGAGGTATCATCCTTACCATTTTATGTTTGAGAAACTAGCATTGGAAGTTCCTGCATTTTATTATAGCTTGCCCAAAGTGATGAAATTATTATCGTCATTATAATTATTAGAATATTCACTGTAAAAATTGCCATAACAGGTCTATTCACTGATATACCTCTTTTGTAAAGGAGAACTACATTTTTTTGCTTCTTTTGTTAGTACTTGATGGCATGAGGGCTGTAAAAAGAACATTTTTTTATCATTAGTAGTGCATTGTGTATATTATTACCAATCCTATATTAGGTCCCAGCTTGAACTTTTGTTAACCTTGCTTGTTGAAGTTAAGATTCCCTCAGGAAAAGCTCTGCATCTCATTTTTTTATAATCTTTTGTGCAATGCCTTATTTACCTTCTAACGCACCATGACCAAGTGGAAAATAAAGATGAGTCCATGGATTTAATACCTAAGACTCAGTAAATAAATCATATTTGCAGTGATGACACCGCTCCTGTGGTGTCTTAGAATAGTTTACATAAAATCCAGACTGTACTCCACACCTTCTTCTACTTCTACCATCATAAGTAGTATTACAGTAATATTTCATCTTAAGGTATTTAGGATGTGATTCCCATGTCTGAGAACATGAACAAAGTAAATGTTGTATTAGAACTATTTTATTATGGCAGCTGACTAACCTGTTAATCTCCCTTTTTATTTTCCAAGGTTTCCGTGAACTGACAGGGCACAATGTAGCACAGGTTTAAGGCAACCACATAGCATCTATAGCCTGTCTGTTGGTTTGTTCAAAAGTTTAGAGCAGTGTTTCTAAACCAGGGTTCCTTGAGCCGTGACCGATTTGTGCCTCTCGATTCCATAACCACCCACACCAGTGATTTTTTTTTTTGGCTATCTGTAAGGGTGACATACCAAATAAATGTACTTGTGATCAGTGGTTACAGTAATTATAGCGGGGGTTCCTTGAAGACCTGAA
Source organism: Pyxicephalus adspersus (assembly GCF_032062135.1). Lineage (NCBI taxonomy): Eukaryota > Metazoa > Chordata > Amphibia > Anura > Pyxicephalidae > Pyxicephalus > Pyxicephalus adspersus. The sequence goes on along the minus strand of NC_092863.1, from coordinate 55,486,848 downwards.
AGTTATTTAATGGTTTCCCCATCTTAAGGAGGTTAAGAAACTCTGGTTTACCCATATGGAGGACCCATAGAAAGTTATACCATACCCTCCAACCCAGGAAAACCCTTATTTAATTGCAGCACTGTAGGTCTTTCAGCTGTCTGCTTTTTTTTATTACAGTAGGCGTTGGGTAATGCCCTTGATTATGCACAGGTCATATCCATCAACCTATGTGACTTAGCTGCACCAGTAATGGTTTGTGTTTTTTGATGCACTTAAAATTGGTGATGCCTGAGGAAAGTCAAACTGGCCTTATATGTAAGACATCCCTAGGATCCTTTGGGTGATTTAGATTTTACTTAAGCCCCCTTGCTGGGCTGAGTACAGGGAAATGTTTTGTACTTTTAAAATAGGTTCCAACTGAGTTTATTGTATCATCTCTTTCATTTAGGACCTGGTTGGGCAGGTTCACAGTTCATATTAAAATTAAGTTACCCATGGATGTTTGTTCTTAGTTTTTTTATAACTATTTAATCTATTTGCTTTGATAAATTTATAAATTTTTGTTTTTCCTTTCTATAGACCAGCCAGCTTTGTCCTTTATAACTCCAAATGAACCAACAGAGGCAAACTTTGACAGTTTACTTGCAGAGTTTGGTGGAAATTATTTTAACAAGAATAGTAATCCTTTATCTAATTCTGTCATTTCTGCTGAAGTCCGTAACCTATCCCGATATGAGGTATGTTTTTGTTTTTTTTTATATATATTTTTGATGTGTCAATAGACTGTGATTATACTGTATAATATTATAATCCATAATTAACAGACTATGTATTTACTGTCTCTTGGTGTCCAGTTATGGTTGTGTAAATGTCACCCACGGCATATTGGTGGTAGGCAGTTCTCCACCCTTTCAGTAGTACAATGTGATGGCCTGTGGCCCACACACCTGTGATTCTGACATTGCTGTTATCTTTTACGAACTCTACTTCTGCTGCAGCAGTTCAGACTGTCCATTGCAACCTTTGGCATCAGGCTAGACAACCTCTGAACATGAAACTGAGATGCAAAGAGAACATTAATGGGATAAATGATTTCTGAATCTTGCCCTCATATAAATAAAGAAGATAGATAATGAGACAAATGACCCTAACCTGTAAAATTCTACTCTTACAAATTCTCTGACCGGTTGTCAGAAATAGATGACCTTGTGTGCTTAATAAAGTATTGCATTTCAATCTGGGTTAAGTGATGTATTAAATAAAGTGATTTAATTGCAAACTTTGTACCACATTTTATACACACAATAAAGGTGCAGTTCTATTTATAACAATGTGTTTTGATACAAACACATCAGACCAAAGTGTTCGGTTCCTCTTTCGGAGTACATGTAAACACAGGTGCAATAAATAGGCATTGTTATTCTGATGAGCCATTTTGTTGTAAGACTGCTTGTGATAAGCTTTTAAAATGTCCTTACAGGAATGTGTTTCCCATAACAGCCATCACTGCCAAATTTATAATCCTAATTACATAGAAATCATTGGCAATCCGCAGCAACAGTAGACAGGTACTGTGCTATGTAAATGTACATAGCTTTTCAGACAGAACAAAAATATATTACATATATTGCACGCAATTTAGAATGGCTGTATAAGGGATTACTGTTGCAGGGGATATTATTTTATATGTACCAGTTATTGGCCTGTATATGGGGTAAAAACAACTACATTTTGGATATGAAGGGATTGTCAACAGTATATATAACAATGACCCTGACCCAATGATCCCTTTATGGGATCTAGAATTTTGACTTTTTCAAAAGACTAAATATCTCAGATTTGTTCCTAAGTGTGTACAATAGTGAAAAATTGATCTCCAGAGAGAGCAGTTCACAATTTAGTTATGAATTTGTAAATACAATTAGTATAAGTACCTAAATTAGAGTTTCAGAAAAATACCAAAATGACAATGAATGATACAAACAGTATATAATGTTCAGGATATCACAGAGATAAATATGCATTCTAAGTGAAAGACCTAATGGAGGGCCTGATCCATTAATGAGATCCCAAAGATCAAAAGAAGCTAGTATGCATCTGATGTAGACTTTTTTTACTTTGAAGGAACAGTAATAGAACCAGTCTGTCAGATGAGAAAGGATGATACCAGTATGATTTAAACATGTCAGGAGCATCAACCCAACATGGCAAAATGGTGGGTTTAGGTAGAAGGTGATCTTCAAATGTAGTAAATGCTGTCTGTGAGGACTTTGAGAACTAACTTGGGACTGGAATAAGTATAATTTTCAACAAACATAAGAAGGTTGGCACAATATATATTTTTGTGAACTGAATCATTCAAGGGTAAGTTTTGTGGCTGTAGGTCATGAGGTCAGAGGTGGACTTCCATAGGTGGATGGGTGGTGTGGGGGGGGGTCATTTAGGGAGAATAGCTGAAAGATCCTCCAGAAAATAGACATCTAGATATTTCAGGGACCTATATAATTCACCTTGTTGAACTTGATAGTGAACCTGTCTGAGCTTAGACTTTTACCTACAAGTGCAGGCTGAAAAGTGGCCAAAAGCTCTTCAATCACAAAGGGTGAATCAAGCAAGGTGCTAACCTAATGGTCTAAAGAGGGAAGATCAATCTCCAACACATAATCTACAATACAGTTAACTAAAGACTGTTTCCCTAGTTTAGAAGGTGTGGAGAGGTTATAAAAGGCTGAAAAATAATAATGGATGGTTTGGAGAATGAGTGAAGATGATGAAACAAGCCAATTGGTAGGGATTTGTAAAATAAGGGAATATAAGTTTGGACAGAACAAGGGTGAATAGACCTAGCCAAACTTCTTCTACACTTGAAGATTGAAGATTGGTTGATGCAGGAAACCTGCTTTAATGTATATTTCCTTGCAATAAGCAAGGCCCCCATGGTTTGCTTTTTTAGTAGCAGCATTCAGTTGATAGGGTCAGCACCAATAGTCAACTGAGGAACATGCAGATACAAGTAGAAAACACATGGGTGATGTGATTAATCTGCAGCTGCCCATTCCTTGTGCTATTGGCAAACACAGGTTGTCCTAGACCAAGCTGTACCGTTACTACAAACTAGGTTAAGGACCTGGCTCTATTGTCTGGCAAGAGTTAATCGATTAAAGTATGGGTAAACACAATTATAAAAATTAAAAATAGGAGAGTTCACATCTATGCATTTCACCCATCTCTTTGGTTGCAGGCCTGTTCCACATATATATAGGAATAAGAAAAAATAGTTCTTGCTGTTTCCAAAAGAAAGAATTGTTATTAATTTCTATTGATAGGAAAATTGTTTGTTATTCCACAGCTTAATATGAAAGAACTGCCCATGGGGCGCGATGTAAGGCATTTGATGTAACAAGTACAAAAAGCAGTCTTCTGAGGAGAAATGGGAAACTTGCTACAATATCGTATGTGTCAATGATACCTGTCCTAATGTAATATTAAACATTAGTTCTCGTTTTGTTGTTTTTTTTTTTCAGTATGGTGTCCCTATCCTGACACAAGACTCTTACCTAAAGCTTCCAGCCCCTCTAGGGACAGAAGAGTGTGTTGACAGCAACCCTATAGGTAAACTTACTCTATTATGTATGATTGGAGAATGCTACCTAACAAAAAAAGTTTTATGGAAACATTTTACTGCAAATATAATTTAGTTTAGGATTTGTGTGTTTTAAATGACTTGTGTGCAGTGCAGAATTTATGAATGGGCAGTAAGAAAGGTGTAAGCTGGGAGTCAATATATGCACGAGAGCAGTGTATGGGGTATGACAGGTGGCAATAAATGCCGAGGAATGCACAGTATGCATACATAGCAATATGTGCAGTAGTGAGGTGCGCAGGGTATGACCATAGACAGTATGTGCAGGAAAGAAATATGGATTATGACAAGTATGTCAGCAGCCAGTATGTACAGACACATATGTGTCTGGATGTGTGACGGAGGGCTGTATGTACAGGTGAGGATTATGTTGTGTTTTTCTAGGAGTATAGGAAGGGATTTTAAAGATTGATCTTTCCTTTGTATCTTTTCCCCAGCTATTTGGCAATGTGTGTGCTGGGGGCAGGATACAGAGGAAAGACCAATATGTGTGTAATTGTTATATTATACAGGACTATTTATATCTAAACAAATTACCTACATTTTTTCTTACTTAGAGGTGTGTTTCATCATACTCATTTTAAATGGGCAGACTGATGCAATATACCTCAACATGTGCTGTATTTCGGCAAGGAGGCTGGCATGGAGCTATGCTCTAAATGGAATTTTAAGCATTTCCACACTTTGCTAAACAGGCTTTACACTTTAAGAACTTATGTTCCTGCTGATGAATTCATAAGCAGTGTAATACCCCCTTATAATATACTGAAGATCTGGTTCTGCCATGAAAAAAAAATTGATTCAAATGCTAAAGCCCTAAAATCATGGAGGTGTTAGTGACTGTTATCTAGGCAGACCAGTTTCATAAAAATATTTTATTTTTATATTGTAACAACCTGTTCTTTGGTGTAATGTACCCTCTTGTGTTATTTTGTACCATTTGTTATTTATATCAACGTTATTGCTTTTTTTCAGGTAAATGTGACTGTGCAGGCTATTACAATTCAGTCTAATGGCGCTCTTGTTAGAGGAAACTTCAGTGATAAGACACCATCCTATAACAGTACTACAGGAATGTGTACCAATGTGGTTTTGGGGGTAAGTTTTCTACATACATAGTTTTTTAGTTACTTACTGAGTTAGTCTTATAATGCTGTCATAAATTGTATGTAGTGTACTAAACCAAACAGGGCGCCCATTCCCTTAAAATATCAAAGCTACTTCAGCATCATGAGGGCAAAAAAAATCCCTCTTCATTTTAAAAGCAATCCTCCAACTCTTTGGTGCATTCTTCTACCTGTGCACTTCCTTTAAATACACACTTAGTAGAATGCATCTAGAAGGTTAACAGCAATAACTTGACATAATCTTTTTCTGTCTGATGTTAGTAGTCTCTTGTTGGCCTCTTCTTTTTTTTTTTTTTTTTAACAATATTGATTCAGCTCATTGAGGTTTACAGGCATTTGGTAATACAGAACTCTAATATGGCCCTGCCACAGCATTTCAATCAGGTTGAAGTCTGTACTTTGACTGGACAATTGCAATTCTTTTTTCTTTTTCAGCCATTCTATGGTAGATTTGCTGGTGTGTTTGTTGATTAATTTTTTGTTCTTTGACTTGATTTTGGCCAATCCAGCCTCACATTTGGCTCTAGATTACTTTGGTATACCGAGAAATCCTTGGTCAAGTCAACGACTGCAAAGTGCCCAGGTGGTAGCTAGCGCAATCATCACCCCTCCACCTCTGTGATTAACAATTGGTATAAGGTGATTGTGTTTATATGTAGTGTTTGGTTTTTGACAAATGTGGCACTGAGATTATGGCAAACATCTCCACTTTGGCCTTGCCTGTCTGAAGGATTTTGTTCTGGAAGTCTTGTGGTTCGTTCATATGCAATTTTGAGAATGACTTCATACCTTGGAGACCTCATGAACTGGAGATTGCTCTTAGATTAGGAAAACTGCTACATGAGTATATCATGACTTGCCATGTTTTAAACCTCATTAGTGTGTTGTGCTAAGCAATGGTATTGATAAGTAAATATTAAGTGTTAGGGAATTTTAGGGCTTTGCCATGGATAATTTGATCCCCACCTCAAAGAAATTGACTTGCACTTTCCAACAGCCCCATCATAAAGCTTGAGTTACACAGGAGATGATTAGTAGCTTAACTGTAGTTCTAAGTATATTAGCAGATAGTCTCTAGGAGTAGTAGCTACCGATACTAGGCAGATGGAACACATGGCTTTCACTGTAGTAAGCTACACGCAAAGGATTTATGTATATGTAGTAGCAATTGACCTCACATGATCACATAATGCTTCAGTCATGTTCTAAAGATCAATACTGGATGCCAATGATAAAATTGAACTGAATATATAAACAGGTGACTAAGATTCCTAGGGTTAAGTAGTGAAAGAGACACCAAAAGGTCTGTTTGTTATGTCCACAGTGCCTTTCATCAGTCTGTTTTCAGGTACTAAACATACCTATCAATTCTAAAAAAAACTAAGTGAAGTAAATTGGCTATTAATGCATGTAATGGTTTAAAGTGCCACTGTACGATAGATGGGTTAGTACTGTATTTAAATGTTTACATATATATATATATATATATTACAACCTAAACACATTATTATGTTTTTTTTTTTTTCATGGTAACAATTTTAGTAAATAGTCAAACCTGATTCTTATTCAGTAAAATATCTTAAAAATGTGTTCTCTTCTTTTATTTTTATTAGTGCTTTATATTGACATATGAGATCATGTTTTCTTTCCTGTAGGGGCAGTATTCTATAATGTATACTGCTCAGGGGGAAATAACAAATGTTCTGGCATCGTTCACTCTTGGAGCAATCGGCAGGAGCTCTTTTCGGCAATCGTTTGAGATCAGTTTCAAGGAGGTATAAAATTCAGCAATATGTACAACCTTTTATAAACTCACTTTCCAGAGTGGCCTTTTGTCTATTGCATTTATTATGTGTGCATTGGAATGATTTGCAAGTTTAATAATGTGTGTGGTAAATGTGGCAGAAATGAGCATTACTTGTTAATACTATACAGTCAGATTAAATTGTATCTATAGCTAAAACTTTTTCAAGTTTTTGGATATAGCAGAAAATTGTTAGAATGCTTGGTAGGGTTTTATTACTGTCCCTAATGAGTACATTCACCTTCTCTATTTGTCTGGGGTGTCACTTGGCCAGAAGGTGATGGGAACTAAAAATGTATACATTAAATGTCAGCATATCCACAATCTTTAGATTTTCTTGCATTCAAGTAAAGCTAGTAACAAGCACAGTAAGTTACCTTTTTAAAATTCTTGATATCATTGTTTCCTATTCCTCCATCGCTTGTAGCAGCCCAGCAATTCTCGGCAAACATTTGCAGTCTAGTTCTAGGTCATGTCAATTCCTAAATCACATAGACAGGCTCTAGGATTAAGCACCACTAGGGGGCAACACATGTCAGAGAGTATTTTGTACATTGACAGACTGATAAGTGTATCCTCTCTAGTCTTGGTGTCATTTAATAAATCAGGCCCTATGGGTTGTCCACATTGTAGTTTATGCAGGGCTATGAAGTCCAGCAGCCATGAAAACAATCAATTCATTTTGTGTATTTTCACAATTGTAATACATAGCTTAATCTGTGTTTGATATCGGTCCTTTAGGATTTGCTTATGGGATTCTTTTGCATGCACATTTGCTGACAGACAGGTGAACGGACTGAATGGATCAATGAGCTTCTTCATTGTCTGTTTGGCAGGTTGCAGTGACACCGCTGTATTTTTGCTGTCTGGCAGAGTTGTATAAATTACAAAAATGGCTGGACAGTATAACAAAATAGGAAGGCAGCTGACATATTTGTATTTGCACTGAGTATTTAGTGCTTTGCCTGAAGTTTTAGGAGAAATGTCTGTATAACAGAGTTTTTACTGAGCATATCTCCTTCATCAACTCATTATACTTTATTGTATACTATCTGTTAGCTTGTGCTACTGTTTTGGACACCATACAACTGAACCTTGATGTGGGAGCTGTATAAAGTAGTAGTTACAGGACATGCACTTATCCAGAGCTTGTCACCTCACGTAAGATAATGTGATTAATTGAAAAAATCGATGTTTATGTAGGTTTTACCTGTGAAATCATTAACCTATCTTAGTAACTGTTGCTGATTGCCCTCTGCTGCCAGCACAGATTGTGCTTCTCATGTAAATAC
>NC_092863.1:55452000-55478831 GCF_032062135.1 Pyxicephalus adspersus | reverse complement strand
TCGCTCTTAGTGGAAACCCAGGATATGTATTTGGAATGCCTGTAATTGCTGGCTTTAAGTTGCCACAATATCCTTTTTTTTATATGTTAAAATTGTTTTATGATATTACGGATGCCATTACTTTGCATTGTATGTAATCATATACTGATCACATAACTTATTACTGTATTGTTGGATTTCCTGTCGAATCGTCATAGGGTGCACATAGCTCACCTATTTATGCTTCAGATTTTTTTTCATACATAGCAAACCCCTGACCTTTTTGTCTGTAATTTGCTGAACTGGATTTCCTTTTTTTTCCCAGTGCAGAACAGGTAACCCCCAATGCCTCTTGTATACAAGAAACCAAATGTATAAATCTGTCAGCACATTCTGCACAGCCTTCAGTCAGATTCAGACTTACCTTGAAATAATTTGTTAGCTGAATGATGCCTTAAGCCAGGGTAAAAATGTTTCCATTTCACCAGCCAGGGTAAAAATGTCAATTTCACCAGTCATTTACATGGCATATTAAGGATAACTATAATGAAATTATAATAACATTTGGAAGCTACAAAAAAAATATTAGTCCCTTCATACATATGCTTAATGTCTCAACGTTTCCAAGCCAGGTCTGTGATAATGAATGGTTAGTATGCTTTCTGTACACATACACACCTGTATCATGTGTGTCTGTAGTAAACAATGAGAATTCCTTAACCGTAAGGTGGGAGGTATACCTGGGAAACGTAGAAATGTCTCTCCAAGGACAAAGTTCACTTGGTTGATCTTGCAATTTGTGTAACAGCTATGGGAAGATTTTAGTGGTATGCAGGGGGAGAAAAATAAGAACTGTACGGCATTATACAGAACTGCCTAAAACTTTTATTGTCTGTGTCTACAAACCTCATGTCCACATACATGCAATATTTATATATATATATATATATAAATTGTATAATTGTTAAAGTTAAGATCTTTTTCATCTTCCATCTTATTTCTCCTTAATACATCTCTTTACATCTGGCATTGTTCAGAGCACCAATAGATTTGGACAATTAACTCTGCTCAAGAGCTCAACAGACCAGAGCTGTTTAACAGAAGAAGGGAAGAGGGCCACTGTATTATTTGGGTATAACATGATGTCTGGCTGCAAACTCCAGTAAATATATTCATGTTTATTTATTCATTTATTTTGGATAATGTCACAATTTTTTATATAACTATTTTTCCTTTCTGTATTTTACAGTTTAAATAGTTTAAATTACACAGTAGCCGCATTTTGCCAGCTTGCAGAAGTTTCAATTTTGAATGCACTTAAAGGACAGCAGTTTCCGGAATATGTGGCCCAGTTTGGAAACTCCCAGCCAGAGAATGTTCTAGATTGGGTGGTAATAAATACGGTCAGTCCTGGAGAGCAAGCCAGCGCCCAGGTATACTCTCTGTCTTTTATTCCAAAGAATGTACAAGAAACCCACTATAATTTTCTGGTGTTTGGTCATTTTATTTCTAAACCAATTAATTAGCAATTTCCTTACTTATGTAGTGTGGTGCAATGAATGTGTCCCTCTTAAAGTGAAAACCCATGAGAATAAACTTCTCCTATTTGCTCTTTGTATATATACTATTGGAAATGGTATGGTAAATCCATTTGGTAAATGCAGAAAACTTAATTTTATCCTGTCCTAAATAATAACTTCCGATACTCTTTTTGTGCTGACTGTATTATTTAGTATTGTTTCCAGCCATCCCTGAAAAATACAGAACACATTCACCCTGTGATATAAAGAGAAGCAGAAAAAGAAAGGTGCTCTATACTTCTTGCCAAGACCGCTGACTTAAATAGCCCAGAGGCTTTACATTCTGCTTTGCAGACCTACTCAGTGGTTGTTCCATTCTGCTCCTTCTCACAACACATCTATGAATTATTCAATCTATTGAAAAATGCACTCCCTTTGTGGTTGTTATCTCAGCAGTATCAAGGAAGAGAAACTGATTGAAATACAGAGCTCTTCCACATGTCAGATTCAAAATAATTAATATTTGATACAATGGTAAAATATGGAGAAACAATCATGTAAAATGAAAAAGGTTCAATGGAAAATTACTTTTTGTTGATGATTTTAAAGCAGTCACATGATCAGGGTTGCCAAAGGTAAAACGATGGCATAAGAAAACAAAAACAAAAAACTATTTCACAATGACCACCATAATTCTATTTTTTGGCTTTACATAAAACTTTGAGGATAGATAAATTTAATTTGAATACACATTTTTCTCTCTTTCTGATGCTGTTGGGATGTAAAATGGGCTCACAGCATCCTCATGTACTGCATTGTACATCTGAGAGCCTGCAGCTGGTTGGGTTGTAAAGAGAAAAGGCTTTTTGGGACCAGCTGTACAGCACAGAAAAAGTCAACCGGGAACTTATTTCCGGAAGTATTTCACAAGGGTTAAGTGGAACTGCTCGTCTGCCTTAGGACAAAAACTTGTAGTTGATACTGCAAAAAAAATATCTTCTTAATTAGTTTGACTAAATTTGTTTATCAGAAGAAAAAGTTTCTTCTAAAGCCACTGAAACAGATTCTCATGTCTTGGGTGGGTACATTGTTATTATGTATTTGTTTATTGCCTGATTTTAGATTCTCATTGATTGTGTCCTGTTTTTTTCACTCTCAAAGACGGGTATGTGTAAAATCCCAGTTTCCTTGGAGTTGGAAATCAGGTGGACAAAGTTTGGATCCTTGGTAAATCCTCAAGCACAGATTGTGAATGTGACCCAAAAGATATCTTATGCATTTATCCCTGTAAGTGTTTTTTATTTATTTTCTAATTTCTATGGGGGAATTTCCCATAAGATTAGATAAGGGATTATAAAGGTATAAGCTTTGTGCTTTACTCCCTAGAAATTGAGTTGCAGACAATGCACCCTTACTCGTAGAATCTGTTGGCCCTTTTAGCATTTGCTGTATTTTCCACCTCTCAGTTTATTGAGATCTTGTGTGTTTAAGACTTCCAGTGTCTCATAATAGATAAAAAAGAAAATATTTTTTTCTCTTTCCATAAATAATTTTACTGAGGCCATTTAGGGGAAAAATGCCCTCCTCTCTTCTCCTCTCTACAAAGTTTGAGGCATTTTGGTTATATAAGGTGGTATAGCCTGAGCAGACCCACAGTTTTCCTGTTTGGGTTACAATTCTGCCTACAGAAAGATTCTACACTTGCAGAGGAGGATAAGGCAATCCTGTGCTCATACTGTGTTTCACATTGTAGTTTATGCGACCATCCTTTAATACATTCCTGTGCTTTACAGTACAGCTTTAATGAAGTGGATATATTTGCTTTACTAATCTTTTAGATAAAACTACCTTTGAACATGGTAATTTCCCATAAGCCTTAGTGAATTAGATGTAAAAACATAATTTTATACAATGTTCTTTGTTTCCAGGATAATCTGGGAAGTGGCAGGACTGTGCAGATCTCCTCTGCTGTGACTTTTGTTGATGTGTCTCAGGCTGCGAGCGCCGGATACAAAGCTCAGCCGACCATTGATGCCAAGTTGCCCTTTGATTTCTTCCACCCATTCGTATGAAGCTAGCAGGTAACTTATTAGATGGATGTGTTTTGCTTGTACAAGTATTGTGATTGATTAATGATTAAACAATTGGTTGGATGATGACTAAAGCTTACCTATTGCAAGAATCTAAAATCTTTTTACTATATTTTTTTTTTTGAGTTTAGGAGATCAATCTTGTTTTGGTATTGCCTACATTTTCATTGTTTGCGGTACTATTAGAAAGTTCACTTAAATTGCAGTCTGGCAAAATGTCAGCGGGACAGGAAGTTGGGCTTGATATCTCAAACGAAACCCTAGATAGCAACAAAAACCTGACCCCAGTTTTAACCCTTCACACTTTATCAAAAAATAGGAAAACAAAAGGTTTATATGGAGTTACAGTTCAACAAAATCAAGCTATATGATGTGTGCCACCACAAGGACCTGTTATCATTATTTATTGCACTGGGATCTAGTCTCAAGCTCAGTTTCAGTCAACTTATATTTGTCAAATCCATTTACTGGGTTGTAGGAGAATGTAAACATTCTAAATGAGGGAGGTATTGGAGGTGAGAAGTACTACGTTCTCGGGAAGCAGGACTCTGAATTTTGGGGCTGAAGTGGACCATTCATTATAATGTAGAAGAAACTTTATATAGGTGAGCCTCCTATAGAATGTGTATTGTATGGGAGCCAAAATCCTTTTCATCCTTATTGTCTATAGAGAGGTTCAAGAAAGAACTGAACAAATCTTTAGGTAAAGTAGAACCTCCTTTTAGCAGATCCATGTTGAAATATTAAAGAAGCTTGGACATCATGCTGATCCAGTAGCTTCAGTACTTTTTCAAGTCAGACAACTTGTCATTGGGGCAAGTGGATCACTACCTGAGGAACAGAAACAAATCCCCCAATTAGTTTTATGACACGTTTGGCTTTGTATTAGGATCCACATAGATGTTAGATTTTTTTTTTGTTGGAGATGATTGTTTTTATTTGACTCCAGTGAAAACCTAATGTTCATTCAGTCGTCCCAGTCTTTATTAATCCGCCAAGCTGGCTCACTTACCAATTCCCTGAAATGAATGTCTGCTTGGCTACCCCCATTCCTCCACCATAGAACCGAACCAGCTCTTCTGCCGTAGCTTGTCTGTACTGTGCTTATTTGTCCCCACTAATGATCGCTTCATGCAAGAAATATTAAGTGTCTGTAAAAGATAGGTGCTCAGTTGTGGTTCACATATATTAGGATCACATTGCTGCAGAGCGATGCTGTACCTTAGCTACAATTTAATTATTAAGTGGTAACTACGGTAAGATGAAAGTAATTTGCTGGCTTTAAAAGCCATCAACTACGGTGTAGATAGAAATTGTTCAATTTGTTACTTTTCAGTATTCATGGTGGCTTCAGTGAACTGAATTTGTAACCAAAAGGTCAGCCATTGATGGGAAGTGAATATATAAACAATTTATATTTGTGCTTATATACATCTGTTTGCTTTTGGGTCTCTAGCTGTATTGCAAAATTTCCATGTTTATTCTCAGCCCAGATTGTTATGGAATACTTTGTGAATAGACCGCTCATTCTTCTTGTCCTTTCAAAGCTTAATAGGCACAGGTTTTATATAGTGCTTCACTCTTCAACTTTGTATATACCAGTTGACCATGCAAATTTTTTTATTGTTGCCTGTAATTTATAATACAAAGGGCTTCATAAGTACTTGTAACGCCCTGTGTATTGGGAAGAAACAAGGTCTTGACAATGTATACAGTGAGCATTTATCTGCAGATGAGAATATTTATGACTCACATCAGGGTAACTTGAGAAGGGGGTGGTAATAAAAACTGCCAAGATTTCTAGAGTAAAAAAAGCAACCCCCTTCTATTTGTACTGGTAACAATTGCCACTGAGCATGGAACTGAAAGGAAATTCAACATTTTAGAGTTGTCCTCAGAAGAGGCAAGGAGAATCTTTCAACGGGGAACAAACTGACTAAAAGTTGCCTCATTTTGGAAGATTTCCTCTCACTTGCTGTTGCATTAATGTGTGTACAGTTGCAAAACGTCCCTCTAATTTGTGTGCTTTTTACTTAAAGATCCAGTCCAACGAATGAGCCCTTTATCGGCCAAGTAAAATTCATTATTGCTATTAGACCCGGTTCACACACTGGAGAAAAAAAATAAAAAAAACATGCAGCATTTCAAGATCCAATTAAGCTAAACTCATAGCTTAAAAAAATTAAAAAAATTGCTGCACCGGAGCCTTAGCTTAATTCTCCTCTTCTGATGTCTTTTACCCAGGAATAATGAGCTGAATATCTAATCTCTACATTTAAGACTATTCTTGGGGTGAAATTGAATGGGAAAATCTAAGAAAGAACTTCTGAAATCTATCGTTTGGTACAATTTTTGTAAGCAGAGAATATCGGTGGGCAGCTTCTATATCTGTAGATACTTAGGTGTGTTTAAATGGTTTCCACAGCTTGCCAGCATCAGCCCTACAGATAGAATGTTGCCACTCAGAAAGCCATATTCTAGACTCTGCAGCACTCAGGAGGGAAAGCAAAATGTATAATTGTTGATACTATAAACAATACCACTCAAGTGCACCTCGTATGCATCATTGCATGCTGAACACTAACCAAGTGGTGTGAATCCATAACAAAAAGGTTGTTAATCATAACTTGAAGTGTAATCCTAGCACTTTGTTTCTCTATATGCCATCTGTTTTTTTACAAATGTAGCTTTTATCAGGTTTTGTTTTTGCTTTCAGGTAACAACTTCCTACCTACAACAAAGTCTACCACCATTATATCATAGTGTATGTGGAAACAATGAGACTGCAAAAGTTTGTGGATATGAAAAAAACTCACACAGATTGGTGGCTGGCCCATCAAACCTTTATTTTACATAAATGTTTAATTCTAAAAGTGTGTACAAAATCATTTTTTAATAAAATTTACATATTTATATTCTGAAAGATTAACCCATATGAATTAAACAGAATTTCTTTTTACATGATTCATATTACAGACACAACAGCTACAGACACATTTAGATGAAGTGTTCTTAAAGCATTTTTTCCTTCAGGGGTCGTTGGCCTCAGAGGGCTCAGGAAAGATGTTATTTTGCTGTAATAATTTCTGGAGTCTTCCAATTTCTTGCTCCTGAGGTATAAAATAAAATTGAAGACTTTTAACAAAGCTGAAAAAATGTAACGGACTTGACAGTCACCTAGATTTGTGTACGGTTGTCCAACTCCACCCAAACACCAGTTTGGTCATTAAAAATATGTCTTCCAGGTTTTTGTTATAATATTAAACAAAAGAGGAAGTATCCAACAGTAGCTTTTCTCTGTGCAATGTGGTAGGAATCAATCTGCTTACCCTCACAGCCTGTTTGTATGAATGGCATCCCTACCTGCTTCATTTTAAGGGAGTAGAAAGGTGGCATCTTAATCTAGGATGACCAAGTTCCACTTATTATTCAGTTTGGTTGTTAACATTAATTGTCCAAAGAAAAAACGTTTTTTGTTAAAATCTGGAATCTAATGTTTTCTACACAACCCATTTTGCAGGCCCGTCAGATCAAGCATAGGAATTTACAGGGGGTATTCTGACAGTAGCTACAGCTCACAGTATTAGGACCAAGGATAGGAGCAGAACATCTGTATACCTCCAACACAAAGCAAAAGATAGGTGTTCAATAAAATTTGCATGCGATAGATGCCAGTATAAAAATGCAGCATAAGTAAGATAATGGTTACCGGCGCATTAATTACAAGGAGGTGAAATATTACCTGCTGAGAACACTGCTGTTCCAGCTGAGACACTCTGGCCAGAAGAGTCTCCTGCTTTTCCTTTAACTTGTGGATCTTCTCTTCTGCTCGACTTTTCACAGACAAAATGACACCTGAAAGTAGAAAAAAAATTATATTATTTATAAGTGTACCTGCTTTGTCAAGGTACCAAAAAGAGCACAGATTCCCTACACCTGAATTCTGGTCTGCACTGATCCTATACGCTCAGCTGTGTTACCAGTTCATCCTGACTAGAAATAGAACTGGGTCATGACCATGCTGATACTTCATTCCACATAAATAATTTATCACCATATACATGATGGTGAAGATTCAGGGGCATTCAGCTCTGTAGGGCCAAATCTAAAATGTCCAGCTTGCCTCCTTATCCTGATTATGTTCTAGTTACCGTTAATGTGCAGGTTTGTTATTGGGCTAAAGTTTTCTAACCTTTTCCCCCAGGTTCTACAACAGAGCTTGTTTGTAGATAATACAAAGGTATGTGATATTGCAAATGATGTCAGAAAACCTCAAATCATGAACTGTTCGTGTAATACTGGGCAAAAGAGAACTCCTGAAGGGAATGTATAATCTTTTCCCAAATACACACCCTAAAGGTCAGTTTGATGTTTATAGGTATTAAAAATGCATTAGCATGTGTTTGTAATGACAAACCCTATACAGGGGCAACCACATTTTCTCATCACCAACAGTGGGTTGCCTTCTTGCTTTGCACCCTAATTGTACTTTACTAAAACTTCTGACATTGTAAATGTTTGGCAAATGAAAATGGTTGGCTCTGGAATATGCTAATGTGCATTATTAAATAATATACACCAATTTGTAAAGATTTGTTTTTATAATAATAGTATTACAGCCCTTAATTATTAGAAAATGTTCACTTACAATGTGTTTAAGGTATTCTAGGACTAATTACTGTTCTACCTCCACACATATACTATTTTCTAAAGATACTGGAAACAAGGGACGTTGTCAGTGAATAAAAGCACTAGTCATTGTGAAAACCTCCCCAACCACAGATGCTTCAATACTGTACTATATAAATATATATATCTCTAGTAATGTTTGGAATTCCTCTATCTTATGTATAACAACTACCCCATGAATATTATACACACACACACCCCATGTGAGTCCAGAAAATTGTAATCTTTCTTTATCTCATCTGCCTCCCAATGTTCACATTACAAAGCAGAATGTAAAGCGATTCACATTTTATGAACATTAAATATGTTACATATTTACCATTGACAATCCTGGCCACCCTCCACAACCGGAGTAAAATGAGTAAACCAACAGCACTGAATACATCTTCCCGGGTTATGTAGACAACATCGATGATAAATGATATTATAACAATCACCGCATCAAACACTTCAAACTTATGGTGGAAAAACTCCAGGCGAAAAGCGTAGAGTTTACCAACGATTTCCAACAAGAAGAAGGACAAGACAGAAATACTCAAGTAGTGGAAGATCTACAAGAAACAAAATGGCAATAATTCATTTTTAGGTTATTTGAAGTGGGGAAAATCCCCCATAGGCAGTTGTCATATTAAAATGTTACTTGTATAAGTGTTTATTCCAGAATTCTGCAGTCATATACAACGGTATTTAGCTGCAAGCTTGTAAAATATTGGGCCTGATTTATTAAAGCTCTCCCAGGCTGGAGAGGATACACTTTATCAGTGAAGCTGGGTGATCCAGCAAACCTGGATTATTCACAATGTCGCAACATGCGTGAATTTTGTCAGCAGCTCCACGCTGGAATGTCTAATATAGTATTATTCTAACAATACTTCCAGAAGCAGCCCGGGATTGGTTTACAGCGAGCTTGTATGGAAAAACATGCACAAATATGTATAAAAAGAAGCACAAATGCATTTCAAAACCTACAACAGATTTCTAGCAAACCTTTAATACATATGTTTTAAGTCACACCATGTCAGGCTGGTCTGTGCAAGTTCTGGTGGAGTAAGAATAGCATTGTGTAACCTCCCCAATATGGAGATATGCATATTGTTTCAAAAGCAATGACAAGTTTGTGAAATGTATCAGACAATGATGAACATTATGCAGTCATGAAATATTAGACACTTTTTCCAAGCAAGTTGATATTCTTGACTGCTAGGTAACAGAATGGAAACCATGGCTGTTCTACTGCAGAAAATGCTTGTTTCCTGGCTACTATGGCCTCAATGTTCTGATCTACTCAGCCAAAACTAAAGCTTCGAACTCCAGATCTGCTTACTTGTTCTAAGTTGTTGGTTCAAAACAGACACAATTACTGGAGCACACAGGAATAAGCATTGGTAGAATTTTTTCAGTACTTTGTATCCCATATCCACAAAATATGACGCTAATTGGGATGTGGCATTGAACCTTATGCTACCTTGGAGTAAAATCTGTTGTAGTGAAGTATTACTTGAGATGTTTTTTATTTGTTAGTTTTATTCTGCTATCCCTGACATAAACTATCTTAAGTGGTACAAATAATCATTAGGTATGTTCTATGTGGAAAGACTTGCACCACTTAACTATTTCAGGACTGGAATTTTTTTTAGCACACATTAGAACATACACTTGGGGCCTGAAAATTACTTAAAACCCTGCATTATAATATTATAGGAGCAAAGAAGCTGTATAATAAAAAGTCTGCAGTTGCAAATGTTTAGGGCTGTACCATATTTGCATTTTTTTCTCATTAACCATAATTTTTTTATGACACACTTTTTTGTTGGTGAGGGGAAAAAAAAAGGTTTTTCAGTTATGACCAATGCTGGGTATCTATCTGCAGATAAATAACTAAGGGGAGGACAAAGTTATATAGCATTGAACATTTGATTTTCCTCAATAGAAACTTTCCTGATCTTTTCGGAGTTGCTCTGCACATCGTTCTTACCTCTGGCACAATATGATCAACTTTATCCACTAATAGTTCCAGGTCCAAAAGGATTTCAATAAGCACAAATAAGGCATCCAGAATTACAAGGCACACAATGACAATCTGTGAAGACAGAACAGCAACATCAACTTATATTTCATAAAGACAGTTACTTATATACAGAGAATATAAACAAAGAAAGCAGGAGTTGGATTTAGCATTGTTTACAGGGTATAGTGAGCATAGATATAATGGAATCAAAAAGACCCTCAACCAAATTAGTGCATAGCACAGTAGATTCCATCACATAACCAAAAAATAAGATGATTGCCTATTTCCGGATGATTGGTGGAGCCATGAACACAATGTGGAAGTTCTACACCAATGGTTCTGAATGGTAAACCATTACAAGAATAATTTGCTCTGCCCACTGTACTAAACAAAGGCAGTGTAATACACAAGATTTATACAGCACTCCCTTATGACATTTAATCATAAGGGTTCCTATGCAATAGCAATGCTGCCGTCTATGGCTCCTCCATGTTTTATAGGGCAGCTACGTTAGTTGTATCCAGAACATTAGGAGGACAGCCTGAAATAGGGACGATTGTCAGGATGTCACTTCTATTGTAAGAAGAAACCTGAAAATGCCTACTTTAGGTGGAGTAGAAAATGCCAACTATAACAAACTTCTCTTGCCAGACTAGAATAAGAGCGATTCTAATTGGGTACTTTGAGTAATAAGCCCAACAGAAGAGCCCCCAACTATTTAAAGATGGGGTACATATGTCTAAGTTACATATTCCTATTGTGTGTTACTCCCCCCACCTCCTAGATTGTAAGCTCTTCGGATGCAGGGTCCTCTTCTCCTCCTGTGTCACTGTCTGTATTTGTCTGTCATTTGCAACCCCTATTTAATGTACAGCGCTGCGTAATATGTTGGCGCTATATAAATCCTGTTTATAATTAATAATATTAATGTTACAAAAGTGACTACACTATAACTTTCTGTTCTCCAATAAAAATCCCCAGCAATCCATCCATGATCAGTTATACAAAGAAATTCTGGTGAAACTCAAAAGTGCGCACATGAAACTTGTGACAGTTGAAAAGCCATTTTAGAGCATCCCGGAAGGTGTATGAAGAAGTAAATGGATGAGGGGTCTTTTCAGGTTTCTCTTCTTGCTCCTGCTGCTGCTTCTCCTCATCGTCTTCATTCCATTGCTTATCATTGCGGTTGTCACCGACAGAGGTGAAATGCTTCAGGTACTTGGACATCTTGTGCTTTAGTTACACACACATTACTCAGGACCACACAGCCAATCTGGAGGGGGGAGCAGAGCAAAACATAAATAAAAGTGTTATTTCCTTAGCTAAATGCCATGTTTGTTACACAACTCTATTGCCATACACATTCTTCCTCTTTGCTAGTAGTTGCACCATTATTTGTTCCCCATTTTTGTTACATTTAAGCTCAAGGGTATACATCAAAAAATAATTACACATATGCCATTTAATCTCGGTTTGATAGCGGAACTTATTACAAAACTGTGAAATTCAGCTGCACTTTTGTACAGGGTCGGCATTGGCATAATAATGACAGACAAGCTCCACCGATATTCTGAACATTGAATCACAAAATGAATATTTTTTACGTCAACAAAAAAAATGATCCTTTAAAAGGAATTGTGCAAACCATGTGCATCTCAGATTTGGGATAAGAAAGACATAAGCAGAGCAAAAAAGTTTCATGCTGGCCAAACATGCAGAAATCTTTTTAGAACCAGATGTTTGGACCCCAAATGTCACCTGGGATCAAGCGACATGCATAGCCATATCTATTTATTATCATCTTAATGTCTATGAAACCCACACATTAGATGGTAGGTACCCACAAAGGTACAATTCAACCAGCAATACAGATTTCTGGAAATTCTTTCATGAACACAACATAGATTATTATCCTGAACAAAACGAAAACAGAGGTAATTCAATCTTCCTGTACTTGGTCACTGAACACCGGCCTGGTATTTAGATATACAGAACACATTCTTTATAATAATCCCACAGCAGCTTAAAAAGTGCAAACAAACAAATTGCCAACAGAGCTGATATTTTCAGTCACTGGTTAACAAGGGGATTGCCATACATCTATTCTGCTTATCTAAAGTAGGGGAATTTTTACAAATTACACATGATGAAAATGTTCTTTATGACTAGTTTTTTTTTTAAATTGTTGCAATCATCATCATCAGATGTGAGATGGGAATGTTACACAGCTGAAGTCAAACGGCATTACACATATGAACATAACTCACATGTTAAGGAAGTTATTGAAACATCAATTGAAAAAAGGTTTGAACAAAGTATTGGGTATTTGTTACACCAAGATGAGCAATACTCACTACAGACTTATATTCTCAGATAAAACCTGAATCTTATCACAATACTATAGCTGATAATCAAGCATCCAGTATTCCATGATCAGACAAAAGGTAACCAAATTCAATACAAAACCTACAGTAAAGAATGATAAAAGTTCCTGTGCAAGGATCTGATGTACTCACCAATAATGAACAGATGTAAAATGACAGAATTTTCAGGTTTAGAAGGGAAATTCTGAAAAATGTAATCACTTACCTATATTGCTCAAACAATTTGTAAAAAATGTTTATTGCTGTTTGTATGCTAAACACAAAGTATTATGGTATATGGGAGGATAAAATGGTTCACAATGTTTTGTACACAAACACAACACGTAACACTCTGCGAGTTCACTGAATTGCATGCCATTGGAAATGTTGACGTCTTTTATTTGATCCCCCCAGCCAATTTACAGTTTTATGGGGTCAGGTAAGTGGACTGCAGATCAGAGCACTGGATATTTGGGGGAGTCTAGCTGTACAAATATATGAAAGCTTTATGGAAGGACTGCTGTGTTCTAAGACTCATCTTCTTGTTGGAATAACAGACTGATGATACAAATAATACAATGTATATTGTAGATAAATTTGTCTACTATGGATTCCCTTATGTCAGTAAAGGACTTTGTCTTGTGTATGGTTGTGAAATAACTTTTATATTGTTGTGACAATACCAGATATTACTTGACATTCATGGGAAGTCCAAGAGGCAAAGATTTATGGGTTATTAACTAGCTGTCCCATTAATCCTATCTGTGAAATGTTCTTTTTATTGAAGGGTATGAAGCTATACCCAATGGGTGTGTATTCTATATCTACCTACTCTTCACACAAAAAGAGTATGTTTTACGAAGAATTATTTTTTTATAAAACGATAATTAATCAGGATTTTTCACAAAAAGCCCCAAAACCCTCAGTCTACACAGCAGTTTTTCTAGTAATTTTCACAAATGTTTTCCCCCAAAATGCCATTAACAGTCTGATTTTGTGTCAGTCTGATTAGCAGTCTATATTGCTAGTTGGGTAGAACTCTTATGACTAAATAATAAAATACATGGCCAAGCCATTACCAAATACTAGATACAAATGGATTCTTCACACTTCTATGTTGTTCCTCTGAGAAGTTTTACTGTAGTTCTACTCGGAAGCAGAGTCTCCCACATCTATGGGCTCCCTGGTAAGCCTTTAGACACAAGTGTGAATGGGCAGCATACTTACTAGTTGGTTTTATTGCTTCCTGGTCTTGCCTAATACAGATTTTCAGGTCACTTTATATAGGCTGTGAGTCACCAGGCACTGGCCATCTGATTGCAAATGGAATTCTACCATAAAGTTGTCATGTTTACATAAAAACCTTCTGCAATTTCAGCAAACCTTTTTTCAAAGAGGTTAAAGTTATTGTGATTCAGGCAAAACAGACCAAAGGTTTGGGTATACTACAAACAGGACAATTAAGGTTTCTATTAATATCCTGTATATGTACTACACAAACACTGAACTATAGAAGCAGACCTCAATTAGCAGAGTGACCTTGTGTACACTCACACTGGTCAGAGGTAGTCCGTGTGCCAAGAGTTATGTTGGAAATGCAAACCATGAAGCTGCCCAATCTTTTGCCATACACTTTATATTCACTGATATACAACTAAAGTTTTCCCAGGAAGAAAGTAAAATACCTGTATTAGGTGCATAAATAAAATCTGCCATTATGTGTCAGCCCTTTTAGAGATGCACAGACCCCAGGATTAAAATAGTTCCCCAAAAACCGCCAATACATAAAAGTTCCCCTTGGTGCACACATATTGTTTAATACTACTGCAGTGATATGGGGGGTATACAATGCTTAGTGTAGACTGTACAGTATTGGAACAATTTAGAAAACATTTAGATGTAAATCTCTACAAATACAGCTGAACAGTATTTAATGTCCAGCATATTGTACACATAGCATAATGTATACATGGTCAACATTCACAAAGTGCTAATAGAAGAAGGAAAAAAAATAGTATTGAAAATTGCAATTTATGCCAGGTAACAGCATTATCAAATATAAAAAAGTGATAAATAGATAAAACATAGATTAAAAAAAAAAAAAAAAACACAGCATCAGGCATACATGCTAAAATGAAATATACATCAACCAACCACAATAATAAAACCTTGGGTTTCCCATTACAGCGGCGGCTTGTATGAGATATATTAAGCAGAAAATTAGCAGTCTGTTCTTGAAAGTGAAGCGTTAGAAGCCAGAAAAATGGGCACACACATAACAATCTAAGGGACATCAACCAGGGGCAAATTATAACTAGACAACTAGGTCAAAGCATCCGTAAAATGTCTGGTCTTGTGGGGTGTTCTCCTTATGCTGTGACTCCTACTTTCCAAAAACAATTAAAAAAAGGACAAGAAGTGAACCATTGACAGATGTTTGGGCATCCACCAAGCCTCATTATTGCACCATGGGGTGAGAGCAGGTGAGACGATGAGGTCTTTAGAGACCTTTTGTGGTCTAGAGAGATCTTTTGAGATGGAGAGCTACTTTAGTTACTGGAAAACACCTAATGCTGACCATAGGGAGAAAAGTTTTAACACATAGCATGCACCACACACCAAAATACAGAAGAGTAACAATTCTAGGACCAATTATAAAATGAAGGCTGTATTTATAGGGTGACAATATTCTCCTCTATAGGAGAAAACAAGCAGTAACACTAACATTGCACCGGAAATAGTATGCAACACACACTGAAACATATGGAAGTAAAAGCAGTAAAAAAGAATAAGACAGAAGGTCAGCAGCACCGATCTACAAATATTATGAAGGAAATATTTTAGGCAGTGTTTAGGTTACACAGCACTTTAACCAACCAAATATTTTAGGGTAATAAAGTAAATAAAAATCACAATAGCAATGCAGTGCTGTATCTATGACCCAAACAATTCTATACATAACATACTTGTCATGCATGATTCGAGATTTTGGCAGCTCGCAAAGCAAACACAAAAATAAAAATCACACTGGCTGACTACTATCTATAACCTAGGTGGGTGCAGGAAAATACGGGCTGTGCAATGTCATTCTTACCATACAGCTTTCTTCATATTCTCTTACCACTTATTTTACTCAACAGCTCTCCTCTAATAAACGCCTTTAGGATGTTACACCAGAGTGTGGTTGTTGTGTTATCACTAAAGTGCCCTTACACAATTAGGGAACTAAAAGCCTCTTCAGTGTATTCATGGGTCATGAGGAATGTTTCTATTTTTCAGGAGATTATACCCAACACCTACATACAAGAACCATTCTTTACATTTTGGTTTGCTAACTAACCTAACATTTTTCCCTTTTAGCTGTCCATAGAAACTTTTGTTCAGTTTTACTTTTTCTGGGACAAATGACACTTCTGCTTTTTTCTGTAAGGGCATTATAAACTGGCACTACAGACCATGTGTTCAGAAAATGAACAAAGTGCACCAAAGGTGAATATTCCATTATACTAGCAAAAGTTGAGCTAAAACAATGTTGACTGATTGTTCTAGCTGATAGAGTGCAGTAGAGAAGTGGAGGGTAAGACAAGGATTGGTGAGAGTGCAGGAGAGGAGGGTATGACCAGGGCAGTATCTGCAGGAGAGGAACATACAGGGTATGATATTGCAATGTTCAACACAGAAATTATTTTTAAGCTGGGTGAGAAGAAGTTGTAGGTGGGTGGTAGCACCTGTATTGTGACCCAGCTCTTCAGTAACCAATTCAAAACAGCCGGCTGGTCGCTGCAAAGTGCCGGGTGGTGCAGAAGAGGAGTGCCAAGAGAGTGCAGTAAGAGAACAGAGAACAGAACATTCTGCAGATGCCCCAGGTTGCAAATGTCCAAGAAGCAGAACAATGCTTTCTGCCTCTGAACACTGTTAGGCTGAGGGGGGACAACTGCCATGCCCAAGATCAGGACAGTCACAAGGTTGCAATACAAGCAAAGCTGATAGGTTGGGGTGTAGGCAAGAGGAAAAAGAGGTGGATTCCTGGAGCAATAAGCAATTCGTTCCTCACAGGTCAGTGACACAAGGACACAGGACACAAATAATCTGTACGGGTGACATTCTTCCCACTGACCAGCAATGTAGGAAGGCATTCATCCCGTTGACCACCTGGTGATGTATCATGAATTGGGCTGATCATAAATAATGACAAGCAGCCCCCCCCCGTCATGTATGTTAAGGTAGAGTATGCTGAAACAGGCAACAACATATGGTGAGAAATAAAATTCCTCACAGATTCCTTCAGAACATATAAATGTATATTCATATCCTTAAATTCGATATACTCTTCATACTATAACATTTACATACTTCTACAAGCAAAACTAAATTTGGTTTGCCCGTACATACATGTTAACCCTTATTATATGCAGTAATACACTCACACTATACATTCCCTTTATTTTCCAAATTAGTTTGTACCAAGGGAACTTTCATTTGATATTTCTCCTTCTACAAATGCCAAGCTAACTTTTTGACTTCTATGCATTTTAAATCACTCAACAAGAACAATCATGTACATCAATGTCCTGGCTTCACACTTCTGTGGGTTTGTTCTGAGTCACTCACTAACACTGAAAAACAAAACCACCAGGTAACCATCACTTCAGAAGGGGGTCAGCCTACACATTTGTTAAGTTGGATCTTAAATCAACCTTCTTGATAACAGTTCTGCATATGTTCTATCCACTCATTAACATCCAAATAAGGTTAATAAGATGTAAAAGCTACTAGGCTTAGTATAAGAAAAGACTAAATCCAACTATAGGAAAATGACCAATGCACTAGAAGCATTAAAGTAGGATTTATATGGATATATGGTTATAGGTGATATCTAAAGGTTTATTATGGTCAAGTTAAAGTACTTTTTAGGAGAAATCCAGAGAACTTTTTTGTATGGAAAAAAATGGATCAGGAGATTTGGGGGAGGTCATTGTTCACCGTTTTCCTTGCTGGAGGCTCCGACAAGAGAAAGCAAAATCTGTTCCAGTTGAATTGAATAACCATGATTGAAAAAAAAGCATCAGGCAAGGTTAAAGAGGAATGTTGAATTTTTTTAGCTATGGGGAATCTATTGGGAGAGTGTAGGGCAATAAACACTATTTTTTTTTCAAAACATAGCAGAAACTGTATTTTCTTCTATACAGAGGTGCCTGCTGAAAGACGTAAGCACTGCTTCTGCCATGTGCTACACAGTTACATAGTAGGTTAGGTTGAAAAAAAAAGACATAAGTCCATCAAGTTCAACCACTAGAGAAATAAACATATCCCAGATATAAAACCATATACCGTATTTTTCGGCGTATAAGACGCTCCGGCATATAAGACGCACCCAATTTTAAAGGTGGAAAATCTAGAAAAAAAAGATTCTGAAAGATTATTCCCCTTCTGATCACCCTGTGCCAATTTATCCCCTTCTGATCACCCTGTGCCAATTTATCCCCTTCTGATCACCCTGTGCCAATTAGCCGATTCTACATTTTCACAGACCTTACAGTGAAGAATCCCTTCCTTATCCGGAGCTTAAACTTCTTTTCCTCCAGACGCAAAGAGTGCCCTCTTGTTCTTTGCAATGATCTCATAGTGAATAATGGGGAAGAGAGTTCTCTATATGGACCATTTATATATTTATACAGGGTGATCATATCCCCACTTAAACGTCTCTTCTCAAGGGAGAATAGATTCAGTTCAGCTAATCTCTTCTCATAGCTGAGCTCCTCCATTACTTTTATTAGTTTAGTTGCCCTTCTCTGCTCTCTCTGATTCCACAATGTCCTTTTTGTGAACTAGTGACCAAAACTGGACTGCATATTCCACATGTGGTCTGACCAATGCTTTGTACAGGGGCAGGATTATGTCTCCATCTCTGAAGTCTATTCCTCTTTTAATACAAGATTAATTGGTAATATCAAAACTGTAATGATTATTATTTTCCTTGCTTAAGACTCTGACATTGGAGAACAAATCAACAGATGTCCCAAACCTCTAGTACTACTGGCTCCCTCTACTCCCTCAAAGTATCTGTGCTCCCCTTTCACATTTAGTATACAGAGTCTCTTCCCCCCTCAAAAGCACCAATATTCCCCCTTTTTTTTTACATCAGTACCCCCTTAAGCAGCATTCAGAGTCGAAGCCACTGAAATGATTACAGAATACACAACCCTCCTTTTATTTTCCCCTAGCATTGCATTACGAGTTTGGAGGTCTTTCTTACTAGATTTTTAAGCAGTAGAGAGATTCTCAAACATACCTGCTGCAAAACATGTGTGATGTATGAATGTGTCAGTGAAATGATCCGCAGAATGGCTTTATCACACATACCACTAAGGTTGGAATCTTCCTGGTGATACAGGGAACTTCGAGAAAAAAGAGGTTCAGAAGTAAACTCACACTGCTAGTGAGCAGCAGAATAGAAAGACTTGAAATCCTCCGGTTTTATTACCATGTATCCTCAGTACAAGAATTACTTCTCCTGTGGGGTCTTCAGGACAGAAATAGAGGTTTCAGTTTATGTTTTTCATAGGGCTCTATTAATAAAACAGGTAATCAACAGGTAAACAATTGTTATCAAACAGGAATTATATAGCGCCAACATAATATGCGGCGCTGTACATTAAATAAACATTTCCTAAAATATTCCCTGGTGGGAATCAATTACTGCCAATTACTCCCACGTGGGAATGTTTGAGGAAATGTCCGATTCCTGTTTTTTATAAAAGAGCCCATAGACTGTAGTTCTGTATATAGCAGGGAGAAGTTAAAACCATTGGGGAATTTTTAATGTCTGCAACCAACTAATAATTTCTATCCAAGTCCTGATTTAAAGATGCTACAGAAAATAGGAGGAAATCTGTCCTAAGTGAACAAAAATGTCGTCCCAGAGAGTTGCCCCTGATACAGTGGAGAATATCCCCTAACCAATTAATCTAATTACACATTTAAGATATCTGCATTTTCATAATGACACTGCTTCTGAGGACAAATGAATTGAGTTATCTCACCTTCAGGGACACCGATGGCAATAAAAACTTAACTGAAGCTCTAACATTTTCCTATTTTGATCAAATATTATATATTTTACCCGTAAATCCCAGGCAGCTGCTTGTTAATAGGCCCAAGATTTGTCTTGCCAAGCCAGGGTCTGTACAGGGTGCAGATATCTCTGCCAACAACTTATTCTGGTATAAAAACAAGTCAGCCCTTGGTTTGGTGTCAGCCACATAGAAAGCTATAGAAAGTGCTGAACATGCAAACATTTATAACTAAGGTTGCACATAAAGATTTTATAAATAAATGGATGGATAGTGGACCAATTAGCATAAAGCTGGGTGAAGGAAAAAAAAAAACAAAAACAAACAATGTATACCGAATAGAAAACATACATATTTGTAGAAACTACTTAATATAGCCAGGTTATAATTAACACATTACAGTGCTCAACCCAGAAATTATTTTAAGCTGGGTGGGAAGAAATTTTAAGCGGGTGGCAGCCCCTGTATTGTGACCCAACTCATCAGTAACTACCCAAAAACAGCCAGGTGGTTACTGAAAAGTGCCGGGTGGTGCGCCCGGTTAAAAGGGGCTCGGGAGAACACTGCATTAGTAGGGAAACTTTCATAAGGCAGCATGGACTGTTAGTAAAATAAAACCTTTTCCCTCAAAAGCTTCTGAACTGTGCCCAACCTCTTAGAAATATGCATTATGAATGAGTGAATGACCTGGCTGTATTCAAACATCATAGTATTGTTAGTTTAAGTCAATGAATCACCCAACAAAAGCCCTTCTTAATTATACTTTTACTACTACACAAATGTCCCTTCCGGTCAATTAGCAGTCTAAATCTTTTTATAAAAATTAAAATGTAAAATGATGAAAAAGAAAGTCTAAAAATATAAATGTATAGGTTTCAGGTTGTCATAATGTAGATTCATTTTTTTGTCTGACTTAAAAATACATATATAATAACATCTATGAAGCAAAAAACTAAAAACTCAGAAGTGGTACTTTATTTAGATTTAGCATAAAAGGGTAAGGAACAATGTTAGTAAATTAATAATATTTCATATCCTAAAATGAAGGAGACATTTAAACCTATTTTAATAGGAATATAAATAAAAAGTATAATAGTTAAAAATTATAATATTAGTGTTGAAAATAAAACCATACAGTACAATTGTTTTATGGGAACATTCATTGGCAGGCTATATTATGAATTACATGTATATATTCATTGTTTTCTTGTGACCCCGATGAAAGGGATCCCTTAGACCCCCAAAGTTATATTAGGCTGCTCCCAATTATTTAGCCACCACACTTCAATCCATATATATTACTACACAATACATGAATAATCCTCAACGTATCCACCACCTCCAACCCATCCCTTCTTTACTGAAAGGATCACAACAATGGATGATGAGGCTTTTTTTTTTTTTAAATCTAAACTAGTAGCATGTCACAAATAAAACAATTGATTTTCTCTATTGAGGATCTGAGAATTCTGTGATTTGTATCAGTGTGGTGTAACAATGTTTGATACCAAATGATGTAATTTGTAGCCTATTTACATGATACATGTAGGTGACACTCCTAGTGTTGTGCACATTCTTTTGGGCGAAAGTTTACCAACTACAAAAATACATGAATTCTGCTTTAAAAGAGCAAAAAGAATTCTGAAACCAAAGTAAAAGCTACTGAAAAAGTTACAATAATTTATTAACAGTGACATGATCACAGTATTGTACAGATGATGGAAATGCTACAGGATATAGGATAAGGATAGTTTACTCCTTTGTCACCAATCAATTAAAGAAGAGTTTCCCCCCTGAGGTCACTTTACAAAGCAGCCCTTGAATATCATGTTCCTGGTCCCCCCGATACACTCAATGGTCCCTCCCGCCAATCTCCATATCATTATTGTGTCCTACGGGGGATGTGGAGGTCAGTGGAAGGAACCACTAAATGTAGCAGGGGGTGAGGAGAGTGACAGTCCAGAAATGCTGATTTCTAGAGACTTTAGCTTCAGTTTTTTCAGTAAAACCTACGCAGGTTTTATTATTTGTGCCTCCCTAAAGCAGATCTTTAGTAGAGTCTATAACAAAGAGGTAAAGATGAAATAAATAATACCCATAGCGGCCAGCCCAGACTCTTCCGATTTCATTCTGGGCATGTCACCGCAATGATCCTAAACTGCTACACTGACAGAATGCAATCATTTTGGCAGCAATGTACACATACAATCAGTAAGAACTAATAAATCATCTTATATAATAAAATGTATATAGTGTGGGTGCCAGGTACCACACCTGGCTGGCATCACACCACAGATCTGTAACAAGTGGAAAGACAACAACAAACACAGCTTCAGATGTGATACAACACATTGTGACAATGCCACACTCACCTGCAGCAGAGGAATTATTTGCCATTCTTAGAACCAGGTGCTCAGTACTTCTGTAGCCTGGAGATTCAGAATAAACCCATCCCAGACATCTGATCGCCCGGTACCATGATGGCCATTTCATTCTTATTATTACAAACCAGGGATCAGCAAATGTCAGTAATGTTTCCCTCCATGTCTGGTTGGATTTGGCAGAAAATGTGATTTTAGATGTGTAATAAACAATTGTTAATTTCTATATGTGTTGCTGATTTACAGAAACTGGAGCAAAGTTCTGCAAACCCAAAACCTCAATCAGAACCATGAAGAAAGGAAGCAGATTGTTTGTATTAGGAAATAGTTCTATTGTGGCTTCAGGGATGTAAATCATCACCAAGGGAGATGCTTAGAAAGGTTTTCACACAGTTTACAAAAAGTGAATGCTAAGTGAAACTTTGTATGAAAAGTAATAAGTTGTAAAGTCTCTTATGTACTCCTCAAAGAAAAACACACAAGTTCTTGTGACCAGGCAAAGTATTGGGGAAGTTTGCAGGGAGCAGCCAGGCTTTAATGACCACAACAAGTGTGAATCCCAGCAATACACGGTGAATACTTATTCACACAGCACAGCAGACATGTTACAGGAGATGGTCAGAGAGTGCAGACATGTTACAGGAGATGGTCAGAGAGTGCGGACGTGTTACAGGAGATGGTCAGAGAGTGCGGACATGTTACAGGAGATGGTCAGAGACTGCAGACATGTTACAGGAGAACATTAGAGACTGCAGACATGTTACAGGTGATGGTCAGAGACTGCGGATATGTTACAGGAGATGGTCAAAGAGTGCAGACATGTTACAGGAGATGGTCAGAGAGTGCAGACGTGTTACAGGAGAACATTAGAGACTGCAGACCCGTTACAGGAGATGGTCAGAGACTGCAGACCTGTTACAGGAGATGGTCAGAGACTGCAGACATGCTATAGGACTTTCTTGACATGAAATTTCTTTTAACATGAAAGAACCCTTGAAACATCTTCCAGGTCTCGGGGAACCCCTGCTACAATTACTATATCCATAACTTACAGTGTAATAATGTGGTGGTCAGTGGGAGGAATTATTCTTAGACCGCTGAGCAGTGGGAGAAATGTCACCCTTACAGGCAACAATTAATTGGTATCAGTGGTAAATGATCTGAGAGTCACATATAGTTCATTGCTCGGGGACCCCTGGTTGAGAGACACTGGTATAGGAGATAATCATAAACAGCGACATACTGCAGTAAATGTTTAGAGATATCAGATATTCTACAGCTGATGGTCAGATTTTACAGACCTGCATGCCCTGCACAAAGAATTTACCTTCCAAATCTGAGTCTCCAAAATATTCTTCTTTGATTGGTCTGTTAGCAATTATGTAACGAAAACACAGACGGGGACAAAAGGCTGCCTAGTAAATTATTATTACACAGTATTTTTACATCGCCGGCATATTACCCAGCGCTTTGCAAAGTCCATAGTCATGTCACTAACTGTCCCTCAAGCTCATGTCATATGTCTTTAATACAGTCTAATGCCAAATTTAGGGGGGGACCAATTAACCTAACTGCATGTTTTTGGAATATAGGATAAAAACCGGAGTACCCAGACAAAATGAGGAGAACCTGCAAACTCCATGCAGATAGTGCCCTGGCTGAGATTCGAACCTGGGGCCCAGCGCTGCAAAGACCAGAGTGCTGACCACTGAGCCCAGTAAATGCCAAATGATGGACACCAGAGATTTGGTTTTGTTTGTGATTGGTGTTGGTTGTGGTTGATGACACAAAATGTTTTTTTTTATTCTAACTTTGCTTTTTTGTCAAGTTCTCTTTTGCAATATTCAGTCACATTGAACATTTTCAGATGTTTGCGCATTGTTCTCAAAGTTAGTGCTATACAGGACTACATTCCCAGACAAAATAATACACCTGTGTCTGGGTAACCTGAGCCAGTATGAACATTCACATCATCATGAGATTTAGCTTGGAATCCCAATGATATTGTACCACAATCCTCATTTCTGCACTTGAAGATACATTTTCTTATTTAGGGCTGGTTCAGATGAACACTTCTGTAGCAGAGCAGTTACAGCTTCTACGTGTTATCAGCCTCCTACAACCACATATGGCTTTGTACATAGCAGTGAATGTGTGTTCCCCCATATCTATGCCATGTCTATGCCATGTCTGAACATACAAGCTCCGAGTACATGGGAATTACAGCGGAACAACCACCTAACAAAAGCAACTCTATGAACACTCACTCATTTCAATAATAGAGTAATGTGGAAACAGTCAAGCAAGTGTTTGTAGGCTGGCAATAAAAGCTGAAAAAAATGCCCTTAGAATTTATTTAATATAGCAACATTACAAATATTTCCTGGAAAAAGGGAACCTACAAACATTTTGTGCATGTTTCTAGATTAGGCAGACTGAATGCTACAATATCATCACTTAACAAATTGAAGCAAATTAAAATACTTATTTCTTCAGTGAACATTTTGATGAGGCTTTCCATTTTTACTAAATTTTTGTAGTTTGTTGCATTGATTGGAGTAACTATACTTAAACCACATTCATTAAAATCAGTAATTCTCATTTTGACAGTCTGAAGGCAATTTTTATTTTATAGACATAAGTCAGCCAACCACTTTGTTATCTTTCTCCTTGGTCTGGTTTATGCTGAGAGTGAGTAAAAAGGAGAGAAGATGGAAAAACCATTCTAAACACTCATAAACATTTCTAATATGAGCAGTGGAAGTGTTTATGCACATTTGTGTAACACGCCACTCAATGCTTGGTTTCTCTTAGAAGAATAAAAACAAACTGTTTACAAATTTAAACAAGATATTTTATTACTAAATGTTATTTTAACTTAAATAACCTTGGCAAATCCTGGAGACTCTAGGATACCCATACTGATTTAAACAATGGTAGCAACAACTAAGCTGGAAAAATAACTAATGACTGGCATTTATTTTTAATACCAAAATATCCTTGAGCTCTCTCAGCTATCGATTATTTTTCCTGTAGAGAATAGAAAATATCCACTTTGTTATGTGTCACATCTATAAGTTAGTTGGGTTGGGGAGAAAACTTTTCCAGGGTTTAAGATTGTAACACAGTCAGGGAAGAATTGTTGTGTTCCCTGGCCTTCCAGTATATGTCTGGGTGTTTTACCTGTAACACAGAGGTGTTGTATTGAGCACTGCATGCCATGGAAATACTGAGCTCTGTAGGGTTGGAAGAAGGCACCCTGTACTTAATGTGAAATCACACTAGTATTGTAAGATGGGTTACTAATAATATTTATATAGCATTAACATAGGGGTTGCATATGACAGACACAAGCAATGACACAGGATGAGAGGACCCTTTTACAAAAGAGTTTACAATCTAAGAGATGGGGGAAATGTTATGTTTAGTTTATTGCAGAGTTGTTGGGGAACTCACAAATAGACATACCAACCACTTACTAGGTTGCCTCTACCTACCCCTGGTGAGTAACATGTCCTGCAAATCATACCACAAAGGATATAAAGCCATTTTTGGGCACCAAATGTTTTTGGAAACTCACATATTGTCAGGGAAAAAAACAGTTAACCTCCACAAAGGGCAGTGATCAGTCTTTGTCTATATGCTACATAGGTGTACAGTGTGTTTTGCAAAGCTTGAGTATATTGCTACTCACATTGCTAAGCATTACATTTAAATGTAATGCATGCTTAGTTTATTAAGGCAAACTGCACAGCAACACATGGATGTCCATTGAAGGGCATTGGCTGCAGTAAAGTTTGTTTTGGGAGCTATTAGAAATAAATAGCAACCCAGCCCACCAACACATGTACTAAATATTGCCCAGAAGTACAGAAAATCTCCAGCACAGAAGTGAAAGAATTGTTTCATGCATGATTACTGCCCAGTTGTGAAGGGAAACACATAGAACTCCAATACATATGAATCTTATATTTAGACAATATTTGTAAACTTTCTTTTCAGCTCCAAATTCTGATCCTTGCACATAGTTATATATATATCAGTATATAAAAAGTGTGGCAGGAGGAACCATCCAGTACCTCCCCTTCTAAGACTACCACAGCTCTTCCACATTGCTCTATTTAGAGTCACATAACTTTCATCCAGGAAAGTTTTCTAATTGATTTGTGCAGAATTGTTTTAAAGATTTGTGATTCTTGGGTGGGAGGTTGCAAATCAATGTAAGAATCTGTCTGAATTTTGTTGAAAGGTAACTTGAGAAGATTCTTTAATATTCGCAGAATTGTGAGAATTGGAGAATAGCTGTTGACTGATATTATCCATTGTCTGTAAAATTAACAGTTTTAAAATAAAGTATAAGTGTAAAAAATTGTGGCTTCTACATCCAGTCACTAATAATAACAGGTAATCATATAGCAGATTACAATTTGTATATTTCCATACCGTTACATGATGTCTTGCATTTCTGCAAAGGAAGTTACTAACAAAAGCCTCCGCTACTATCTCTTGGGAGTGAAGTTTCCTGTTTTTAAGATTTGATTTTTTTTTTTTTACTTTTTGTGCTTCACATCAGTTTCAGCAGAAGAAAAAAAAGCTCCCTACTGGTAGGTAGCTTAATACAAACATTTCAGCTTTACACTTTCAGAACAAGGGGTCATGTACTTAAGTATCAAGTCCTGTGCACTTGGTTGACTTAAGGTGCGTACACACTTCCAATTTTTATCGTTC